>NW_024582584.1:670648-767132 GCF_018398535.1 Haplochromis burtoni
AAAGAATATTTAGTAAGGTGTGAAAGCAAGGAAACATTGACTCGAGTGACTTAGTAGATCTCATTAGTTTTCCTCATTAGGTCTAATTAGGTCTAAGTCATCACTGTTAGATGAAACTCTCTCTCTACATATATATATCTATATATAGATATATATATCGATCGATCCATCGATCGATCGATAGATAGATATATATATATATATATATATATATATATATAGATATATATAGATAGATATATATAGATAGATATATATAGATAGATATATATCTATATCTATATATATATATAGACAAAGTATATAGATAAAGTTGCATTTTGTCTGTTCTGCAAACACAATTTTTACATTTTCAAGATAGATGAGAGTTTCTCACAGGGATATATCGTCTTGAAATTAAAGTTGTAACGGGATTCTATTTCAAATTAGACCTTGAGCATCCAAACATCACAGACATATTTGGAAAAGTTAAAGGTGGAGTGAAAACATTTCATCTCCCAATCTGAGCATTTAGGAATAAATATTTTAAATAAGTAAGTAAGAGGGTTAATAATTAATGGAATGGACCCTCTAAGTTAGTATGTCTGTTCTGGTGATGGCAGTTATGTTACAGGGGGTGTTCAATGTTGAATTGCACCTTAACTTGTTATTCATTAGCATATCTGTCTGCCTTATGTCTGGCTTCATCGATCACTTCTTTAACTGCAGTGGAAGTCGATCAACTATGCAGGATGTGAGAGATGTCGAGTAAAAAAGTCTTACTTTTCTATAAATGTTAACATCAATGCCAAAGTCATGTCTTAATGAAATCATAGTGGTTGATACCAATGAGGGTCAGAAAGAGCACAGATAAGTGTGATAAAGGAAGCTCATATGTCCGTTGATTTTACTCTTTATTTTTTGCTTTGTGTTTTGTGTGTATGAAAGATTACATTGAACCATTTGGATGAAAAACAATCTACAAAGGTAGGATTTACAGAACGATTATTTTTTAGACTATGCTTGGCAGTCTCTTATTTAATAATTGAAAACTATTAACAGAAATTAACAGAAAGGGTTTTTTTTGCAACTTTGATCTTTTTTGGTGGTAGAGATGCATTACCACTCACTTTCTCTCTCTCAAGGTGTTTATCACTTTACGTGTAAAAGAACAAATATTTTTTGAAAAACTCTGCTGTGATGTAAAAGCGCACCTCCCTGAATTCCCAATGCTTCCCGTTGTGCAGCTACTCAGTCAGAATTACAGAGTAACTGCTTTATCTATTTACAGCACTGCTGCACAAAGTTGAACATTTTTAAAGAAGCAGTCAATAATTTTGTAACGCGCCATGAAGGACTGCAGTCTTGTTTCACGGCGTAAACAGCATGAGCAAATTTGCGGTCGATAGCACGGAGCAGGTGGAATGAAAAGTTAGAGATGAGCATCTTGTTGCCTGCAGCTCTTCACAGGCAGCTCAGCGTTGCTGCTTCTTGTTATTTTATAAAACCCCTGAAACTTTTAAAACGAATCCACAGTTTACATACAGAAAAAAATGATAAAAATACAGAAAATAAAGGCAAATATTTGACAAGTGATGAGTTGTAACTACACATACAGTACAGTGTACTTTAAGTACTTTGGAAATCATGAAGCCAGTAGATTTTGCCACTGAGTATGTCACACATGTAGTCACTTTGAAGGACACTACGAGCTACATGCAGCTTCCTTGATCTTGCGCTGTCATCTTGTTTATGCCAGTACCTTTGTCATGTGCAGGGCTTTTCTGCTCTGGTGAGGCAGGATTGCACTGATGATGGATGCCCACTTCAAACAGCCCCTGGACACCCTCCTCGCTTCCTGAGCTGGAGGGACGAAACCCTCTGTAACCCGCCTGTCTGGGCAACTCTTCCGAACTGCGGGAGTCACTGCTGCCCCTCTGAAAGAAAGATGAAGAAAATAAGAGCAGAATTTGAAAGGAGAAGATTGACTGAAAGTGGAGATGGGAAAAAATTACCTAGAAAGAATAAATTTCCAGGTGCACTGATGTTCACTGGAGCAAGAGAGACACCAAACTGAGGAGTTTCATTTCACCTTATCATAATGGAAATCTGAGTAGCATTTGTTTTTCAGTTTCAAAAAGCTCCCTTTTCATGTCCCATCTATACGAGTCTGATTAAAATTGGAGGTGGTTAAAAGAAAGTAACGGCAGGCTTCAAAGCTTCAAATTGCTTGGCTGTTGTTGTTGGTTGTAAACTGGATCAAATGAGCTGGCCTTCAATACCACAGGGATGAAACAGACCAGGTGGAACGTCGGTGAGCTGAGAGCGAAGCATTCATGTGATGATGGAGATATAAAAGACATGCTCACGAACTCACACACACACAGGAAAACATACGTACAAACTCCCATGTGCCCATGTCAAAAGCACAGTGCGAGGCATGTGTTTTAATTAGGCAGTAAAGAATGTAAATAGTCATTAATAATGATTAGCAAGACCTAAGGGCTATGATGACATGATTTTACCTGTGTGTGTGTAGGCATGAGTGATTAGAGCTAATGTTCATTTCTGTCCCACTTATCAGGGTTAATTTCATGGTTGCTAGCATCAGCAAATAGATGTTTTCAGTAAGGATACTGATCGCCTTGGCCAAGAAAAACACTTTAAATAACTCCTTTAGCACCATAGCAAGGATAAACTTGAAGATAGAAAAGAGACATGAAATAAACGTCGACATATCAAAACAGACAAGTTGAACATGTGCAGGCTCAGCTATCACTTTCAGATTAGCAAGAAAATACTAGTAACTTTAAATAGCCAACACGCTTTTCATTAATATTTCTAATCCTCTGTACACATTGATAGATAAATATGTCACACAGTGCTCACACCTTTAAACTCACTTGATTTTTTTGCTATGAATATTTTTTAATATGCTTCTTTTGAAAATCAAGATGTAGGCTTGCTTTTCTGAGATCATTAACAGCATGTGTTCCTCACAGGACGCAGACTATGAATGTGATTTTACAGAATATAATGCATTACTCTAGATTAAACTGAGTATACAGTTTGAAATGAGCTCACCAGTACTGTTAATCCCAAAAATATGTAAAGAGAACCGTCTCAGCTTGACTTTATGTAAGAGTCACCACACTACTGGTGTGTTTGTGTATTACTTGTGTATCATGTGTATAATACAAGTGGGAGAGATGCAAGCAAGCACAGAATAAGTTCATATGTGTTGGTGTGTAAGTGTGAGAATACCTGGCTGTCTCTGACCAGCAGCTGGTAGCTGCTGTTTTCATCCAAACTCAGGTCATCAGGCAGAGCTGGAGACGATGACTTGTCGGACAGCTGCTCTGACATCAGCGATGCCTGCTCCACCTCTGCCAGTCGGACCTGTACCACAAATACACAGTAGCCAATCATGTTGAAGCTGAAATTTGACAACAGGATGTGAAATGATGAAGCCAAAAGTCAGCAGCAACTTCAGGGACTGAAATGATACCACACATGGTTCCAACCCCCCCCCGTAACTCCTTAACTGACACGATGCTGTCCCTGTAGACTCCTATAATGTTTAGATGAAATATCTTTTCCTTTTTTTGTTGTTGTTGTGTTGCCCCCCGTACGTACAGGCTTTGGAAATTCTAGCATTGCTAACATTAGCTTGTAGCATTCAATGGTAGTCACATACTTGCCAACCTTGAGACCTCAGAATTAGGGAAACATTCACGGGGGTAAGGTAGGTATACATATACAAAATACTTGAATTTTACAGTGTTTATTTATTTAAAATTATTTATAATTTATTTAAAGTAAGGTAAGTGTCACCGTTATTACTGTCCAAATTCAGAGGCTTCCACCTGAGGACCCATCCTTCATGGTGGGCCGAGTCCTCCGAAAGCTGGGTGGGCCAGTAGTGAGCGACTGTGATGGTCTAGCCTTCAGAATTATGTCACGAGCTCTCTCGGTGGAGTGAAACGTAAATTCTCGACCATCTCACACTTCTGTTTAATCAGTTTTCTGTTTGTCTGTTTATTCAGCTGTGTGAAAACCCCAGAGGAACCCACCCGAGGGATTAATAAAGTTTTATTTAATCTAATCTAATAACTTTAATCTCAGCCAAACCGATTTACTCAGGAACAAATGAAATACTGAAAAAAGTCAAACAATAACATTTTTAGGTTATCTAAGTGACTTCTATATATCATGTTTAACCTGAGTAGAGAAAGACCGCGGGGGTTTGAAAACGGTGTGCTGGGAGTTCACTGTTCTCCCCGGCTCAGATATTTGAAGTTTGCACAGCTACATTCTCGCCTGAAAATATGCTACAAGTTTATTTTGCGACCCAGAAAGAGTAATAAGAGTAATATTAAAATTAAGTAGCTGTCGCCATTGTTGGAAACTGGAATTGGCTGGGCCGCGCTATGAATTCTGGCATATGGTTTTTCATTTTTGTTGTCCGGGTGGAAAATCAGGAGAAATTCAGGAGAATGGTGGCTCCGGGAGATTTTTGGGAGGGGCACTGAAATTTGGGATTATCCCGGAAAAATCGGGAGGGTCGGCATGTATGAGTCTAAACCAGGGGTGCCCAATCCCGGTCCTCGAGAGCTACCGTCCTGCAGCTTTTAGATGCATCCTTGTTCCCACACACCCGAATCAAATGAATGGCTTGTTATCAGGCCTTTGCCAAACACGATGGCATGCTGAAGAGGTAATCAAACCATTTGATTCAGCTGTGTTGGAGTAGGGATGCATCTAAAAGCTGCAGGATAGTAGCTCTCGAGGACTGGGACTGGGCAGCCCTGGTCTAAACAGAACCGACTAGCATGGAATGCTACCAGCTAATGTTAGCTTCTCAGTGAAAAAAACTAAACAAAAACAAAAAAAGTCATTGTCAGTCAATACTGCCCTTAAAATATCCACAAACCCATGAGTAATGTCACAGTGGTTGTGCCCATCTTTTATATACAGTTTTTAGTTTAAAGGTGACTTGGATATGAGTGAAATGTAGAAACAGTATCTAAAGCACACAGGCGTCACACCACTGTGACTTATACAATGACTTACACTCCTACACGCATACATACATGTACACACATACACACTTGCATGAAATGAAACTCATACCCTGCAGATTATATATATCAAATACAAAGAATAACCTCAGCTGAAACTGGTGTTTATTCTCATGTGTGATTGATGATTTTCACAGCTATGGCTATTACAGGAAAACTCAGGACGAGTTCACTCACTCATACATCATTTTGGTGGTGCCATGTATATCCTTTGGGCATGATTATACAAGGGGGGGAAATGTCAAGAATATCGTTACAGACAACAGAAATTAATACAAGGCAAATTCTGCCCTGTAGTAATAAACACAGCCCCGCTCTATCTTTAAAGCAAATTACATTTTGCAAGAACTGTGTTTGATTTTATTTTCAATGGGATTAAATCAGATAAAAACTGGATAATAGAAAATACATTTTAAATTGCATACAATACATATTTATTGAATACAGTATTTAAAAAAAGTCCTTTTAGGAATAAAAATGGATTTTCTCAGTTTTTCATGAGCACATGATCTAAAAAATTGACATTCTGAACATAGTTTCAGCTGCACTTCTAGCTATGAAAATCCTAATGCAGTATAGTACTATGTTTTGATTACACCGCAGTGCAATCACACCGTGTAATCTGTATATACAGAACTACAAAAATATGTAAGTTGTATTCCTTGAACCTTGCTGGGATCTCACTCGGACAAACATAACTTACATTTATGATGTGTTTTATATAAAAGCAGCTTATGCAAAGTTTTTTTTCCTACTTTAATTCCTTAGTGTTAAAGATGACAATGAATAATCAAATTTTTCTTGTAAAACAAAGGGGGGCCTACCAAAAAACCACTGTAATAGTATATCTAGAGCCCCTTACTGCACATCTGGGAAAATACTTATATGAAACAAGGAGTCAGTGTGCCACATTCACCAATTTGTGAATGTGTGTGATGTGAAATGAAGACATGCTCAGCAGTTTATTTACTGCTGAATACATTATACTGCATATGCACTGTATGTGTGTGCATTAGTAGTGTTTAGAATATATGCATCTGTATAATTGATGTATAATTGATGTGATGTAGTGGCACTTTATTACTGACTTGTAAATTTGAAATGAAGGCAGCAGATGTTTAGGGTTGTGCTTTGTGAGTGTCTGTGTGTGTGGAGCGCTGATAACCTCTTGAGGGTGACTCTTGCAGTCTTTGCAGATAGGAGGAGAGCCGTAGTGGTGAAAAACTGAACCGGAGAGATTGTCGATCAGGTCTCCTTCTAATGAGTCCTTAATCAGCAGAGAGACGCTGTCCAGCCACTGGCTCTCCTGCAATGCAGACACACAAATACAGCACTGATATTTGGCATACATAATCAGAGATGGGAACGAAGTGACAAATACAAACACTTTGCTATTGTAGTTAAGTATAAATTTCAGGTATCTGTATTTTACTTGAGTAGGGTTTTTCTACCACTTTGTACTTTTACTCCCTTTTTGAACAAAAAAAGGGAACAGGAATATATTTTTAAACAAATGTGATGGATTTAAAGTAAAGAACTGGTGCACGGTGGCTGTGGTTTCATGGTCAGCGTTAGCTTACATCAAGTGTAGCATAGATACATTTGAAGTTGAGCTGATGATGCTTAGATTGATTCACTGAATTCGATCTTCATACCAACTAAAAACTGTTTATTACAAAGACAGAATAAACAGTGTGCTGTCAGTGTAGAGGATGGAAATCAACTACAAACACTTATAAAACATCCGCTCACATCTTGTTAAATCAGTTGTGTATGTCCAGAAACAGCAGTAAACCTCAGAGCGGTGGCCCAGGACAGCTGATCACATGTAGTTTTCAGCACTAGAATCTTGACTTCTACTTAAGTGCATGTCTGTACTTTTGACTCTTTTATATATAAATAAACAAATAGTAATACTAATGCAAATAGTACTTCCACTATCACTCCTACTCTCCAATCTTCTATTACGGCTAGAAACAATATTACTAATAAGTTTGATAAGAGTGAGTAATATTCATATTTTTAAAACTACTACTTTATTATTTTCCCCTTGATAAATCTAATATAGATAGATAACATCTAACCATTTTCATCACTCTTCATTAATTTAAATAGTTAAAAAACATCCTTGTGAGTAACTACTACAAATACTGCAAACATCTGTCTTTGTGTCAAGTTAACTCAACATCTGGCTGTGCTCTTTTCTATTGTCAGACTTCCTGTTGAATCGCCATCTTTTCATTTCTCAAGACTCAAGTCACTCAGTCACTTCCTGTCAGGCAAATTCAGCCTTTACCTTACGTTTGCTTCCAGCTTTTCAGATATTAAATACCTGTTAATGATTTTTTTAAAAATTGATAGATTAGCTTAAAGTAGCTCCATCCTTTGGTGTGTTGTTTAATTGACCATCATTTACTGAAGCTGGTGTTATTTTCAGCTGCTGCTGGCAGGTTACAGACAGAGATGTGTGACTTTTTCCCACCTTGCTCTGAGCCAAAGGGGCAGATGAATGTCATTATTATAAGATGAATTACATAATCCCTTTAAGATAACAAGGCTCTGCTTTATGAGACCTTTAGTTGGCTTAAAATTCCCACTTTTCTCACTTTCCCAAAATTTTGAGTATTTAACAGATTTTTAGACAGTATGATGTAATTATTGAAAGCTGATTAAAAAAACGTGATAAAAACAAAGTTATTTTTCTCGGTTTTTAAGGTGTATATGCCTGCTTTCTTCATATGTTTAATGCAAGCAGTAGAGATTGTGACGAGAGATGAGCTCGAATGCCTGGAATCAACTGTTCAAAGTAACAGTCCACAGTGGGTGTGGGTGGAGCCGAGTGTCAGTGATGATTTGTGACAGAAGGATAGCAGCAAGAGTGAAAACGAAGGTTTACAAATGGTAGTGAGACCTGCAATGATGTATGGTTTGGAGACGATGGCACTAAGAAAAGGCCAGGAGGCTGAGATGGTGGCAGAGTTGAAGATGTGTGGATTTTCATTGGGAGTGGCCCGATTGGGCAAGATTAGAAAAGAGCAGATTGGAGGGAGAGCTCAGGTTGAGCAGATGAAGAGAAAGTTAGAGAGGCAAGGCTGAGCTGGGATAGTGAATATACTGAACAAAGGGTCTTGAATTGAATTGAATTGAATTGAAGGAGGCCATGCTGAGGGTTGGTGTGACAGAAGAGGATGGTCGGCATAAGATGAGATGGAGGCAGATGATCTGCTGTGGTGACCCATAAAGGAAGCAACCGAAAGAAGCAGAAGAAGAGCCATAATCATTAAAGTAATGAGGATTGTTACAAGATCTGAAACAGGCAAATGAGGCTGTAACTTCAATAGTAAAAGCTTTACTGAGGTCAGTAGGGTAATTTTCTCATCAATTTCTATTCAAACAGACCTTCGTTTGCAGCCAGAGGACATGAGCATTTTAAAAAAAAGCAGGTTTAAGGTCCGTCCAACACTGGCTTGGCCTTTTCTGCTACTGATTACACCCTTGATGATAGACTTACTGTACGTAAAAAATAAATGTCTCTTTATTCAGAGGTTTATCCCTTTGATGAACACAATCCTGTTTAAATCTGTGAAAAACAACTTGTTCTTTTGCATCTCCTCCTTTGTTTTTCTGTCTTTTAAATATTATTTCTCTCACTTTGTCTTGTTTCCCAGGGTACTACTCACTTTCTCACTCTTAGCCCTGAACCCCGAAGTCTCCTTACCCCTTACCGCATGTCTAAAGTTCAAGACTCCCCATTCCCTCCAGGACCTGCTTTTTGTTCCCATTTCTCTTCATATAGGAGTACCTGATAAAGGGTGTGAGGTGAAGAGGTGAACCGCAGCTGATTGCCAGTCTGTGGCAGCACCCACTGATATACTGTGAGCAACACATACACATTGTTTCATGTGCTGACAGATGCGCAGCATGGGGTAAGGCAGTCTGATTGATTGGCTCAGCTGGGGTCCTTGGTTGTGGTAAATGCTGCCCATGATGCTGTTTGACTCAATGTCTTTCTATGTTCTCTGTATATTCTTTCATCCAGAAATCCAGTCTGAACAGGACTTAGTGCAACCTTCTTTAGATTTTGTGCCCTACACTCAGATCCATTCTTCTAACCCAAGTCAGCTTTTTGATCATTCTAACAGTGTGTAAACTGCAAGCCACGCCTTCTGGTCCATCATCAGTATCTGACCTCACAAATGTGCTTCCCATAAACACTCCTAAACCTTGTCTTGATGCATGCTCAATCATCCAGGTACGTAAATCCCAAAAGGTTGATTCTGTTCATCTGGACGTAGCGTTTTCAGTGAGAGAAACATTTTGTGACTCATTCAAACCACTGATCAATGGGCTTTGATCCCTGGTTGTTGAGCAATGGTCTCACAGTTTGCATATCAATGATTAAGGAACTGACCTCACAGCCCATTGTTCATTCAGTGGGTAGTTTCAGTCATTATGCAAATGTACTGTTTATAAGGTTGGGGAAACCTGCAGTTAGCCGAGACTGAAGAAGTCACTTAGATGAGTGATGAAATGTTTCTCCTACTGAAAACGTTACGTCCAGATAAACACAATCAACCTTATGGGACTCCTAAACCTTGAAGTGTTAAAGGCTGGGCCAACATCTGGGACAGCCAGATGTTGGCCCAGCGAGTGGTTGCTGCACAACCTGCAGCAACCACTTGCTAACTGCTTAGGGAATACATATTTTTCCGTAGCAACCAGTTTCTACACCTGTGTGATTGAGGCTTGAATTAAACTATTCAATTAAGAGGCATTGGGAGGGCTCAACCCGGGGTTGCGGTCATGGCCTGTTAAGGGCTCTGTTGGCTCTTAGGTGATGGTTTCCTCATGGATGCGTGCAGCGGGGCCAGGGGAGGGTCTGTGCTCACAGACGTGGGTTACTGACCTGGTAGCCTGGCTGCCCATGGGTGGGCCTGGGGTTCTGGGGGTACCCCATCTCTGGGCTGGGGCCCTGGCTGGGCCTCGGAGGCTTGGGTCCTGGTTGGTGTGTCGGGGTTGTGGGCGGGTGGGTGTATGGGGGCACAGCCCTGGCGCGGGGTGCTACCCATGGGTGGCTGTAGCTCAGGTGGTAGAGCAGGTCATCTACTGATCGGAAGGTTGGTGGTTCGATTCCCGGCTTCCCCTAGTCTGCATGCCAAATATCCTTGGGCAAGATACTAACCTGAAATTGCTCTCCGATGCATTCGTCGGAGTATGAATGTGTGTGAATGTCAGTTGTGCTTGTGTGAATGGGTGAATGCACAAGTTGTGTAAAGCGCTTTGAGTGCTCAGAAGAGTGGAAAAGCGCTATATAAGAACCAGTCCATTTACCATTTACCATTTTACCAGTGTATCGAGCCACCTGTGGGGCTCTTCAACTGGTGGGGGAGGCTGTTACATCTTGCAGGAGGTCTCCTCTCTCCAGGAACTCACTCTGCAGGTGAGGGAGAGATATTGGAGAGGTGGAGGAAGATCTCAGCCTGGGTGTCTATTGTCTTGTGTAGTCTTGAAGATGAGTGGATGACGGGGTGGTGGTGCAGTTTTCTCTGTGGTGGGGTCAGGTGGGCTGTCCCGGGCTCTGTGGGGCTGGGCGGTGCTGCTGAATTGGGCCCCGGTCTGGATGGGCCTGGGCCCCCTTGCCCTGGTGGGTTGCAGAGTTTGGGGGGTGCCTACTGGGGTCAGCGGGGGATCTCCAGCTGCCTCCCTCTTCGCGCTCCACCACAATCACCCACACATGCAGGGCCTTGGGGTAAAGTTGTGTCACCAGGGTGCAGGGGAGGCATCCCCCCCTCTGTTCCCTTCTGGCTGCCTGTGCCTCAATTTTATCCCACAACTTAGACATTCACATTACTCACCCTCTCATAACACATACATATAAGTCCTTGGGGGTGGGCATGCTACACGGCATCCAGATGACCATCAGGGTGTATGAGGGAGGTTTGGAGTTTTCACACACACCCGTTCTCTGCTGCCTGTTGGAGCGGGGGGCCTGGGAGGAGGAGCTGGCCGTCCGATTGGGGTCTGGAATGTGGGGCCTCCCTGCTGCTGCAGAGTCGGGGCGGTCTGCTTCTCTCCACCCCAGGGAAAAGGGTAACACTGGGTTTGGGTGATGTTTCCCCTTCTAGGGGCAAGGGTACCTAGACCTGGGGTATAGAGTACGCTTGGGGAGTGTGATTGTGTGTACAGTGTCTATTTATGTCTTTCTCCACGTTGGGTGAGTGCTGAGTATTTGCATATGAGAGCATCAGGGTGGGAATGGATGTTTGTATCTGTGTGTGCCTGTTTGTCTGTATCTATATGTCAGGCCGGGTATCAGACGCCACCTCTTTGGGGACATCTCAGGCCCTCCAAGGTATGGAGGCCTATCTTTTCCCCCCACCACTCCCCCTGCCAGTGCATTGGTGGTTCTTGGTGTCCGGGGATGGGCGTCCAGGTACGCACCGGTGGCTTCTTGTCAGGGCCTGGAGCCTGGGGCTCGCTCGGGCCCCTTCGGGGGGTGGGGTGCCCTCGGCCTCTCGGCCTGGGGCTCAGTCACTCTGGCACAGCTGGCTGCAGGCAGAGCTCACGGGCACGTCACTGCAACCCCCCCTCATTTGGGGCTCCTCAGCTCTTTCCGGGAGAGTGGCACGGTTGCCCCTATGTTGGTCTTCCTTGGTCTCTGGTGCTCTGAGGGCCTCTGGATGTCTGGAGTTTTGATCTCCTCCATACCTGCTTCATACCCTGGAGGACGGGGCTGTGGCCCCCCACACCCTCTAGCAGATCATTACATGAAGGAACCTTTTAAATACAAGCGCACTCATGCTCACAGGTGTACACACGGGTGCTCACACACACAAACTACACCCTTTTTGGCTCCTACCTCAAAGCACACTGTGCGCTGTTGATCCTACGTGCTGCACAATAATATTCAATATTTAATATTTACTGTTATATTCACATAGGTCATCGCGATGATGTTGTTTATTATATTGCTCTCTTTTTTTTGCTTGTTTTCTCTTTTTTCTTTCTCAGCAGGTGATCCAGGTGATTGATATATGTATTTTTTGTCTGTTTGTTTTGTTGGTTTTTGTTTTTTGCCCTTTATCACTTTCCTCTTCCCCGCTGTTTTTCTTTCCCCCAGTCATGTCTGTCCCATGTGTAGCAAGTGAAAATAAAATAAAATAAACAATAAAAACAAAGGTGAATCAAATAGACCAATACGGCAAGGCTGGGATGGTCAATTTGGTAAAGTAAATCCATTGGGCATCTTTCTTTGCCTTTAGACAATAATTCTGATGACAAAAGAACCAAACGGGACAGGCGGGAAAAAAAAGAAGAGAGGCATTGGAGTGCTGCAGCCCTATTTATTTAATATTTTTAGTTCTGCTGCAAATAGCAACAACACAGTGAGAGCTTACACATTAGAGTGCCTACCAACAAGAACACATATCAGCAGTTAGTAGACCCATATGGTATATTCCCCTACAGATAAGGAAATGAAAAAAAAAAACACAACAGAAGAGGGAAAACAAGCCAAGAGAAACACAATGCTCATTAAAATGTATTTCAGTCTTATCACTGCATACATGCTGAATGGTCACAGAATCGCTGTCTGAAAGAGTCTAGGCTCCCTGTGGAGACAGTTGGGTATTTAGGAAATTGATGTACAGCTCACATGAAGAGAGTCCATAAAAGAAATAATGCTGCATCACTGCAAATTTCTTCTGCCTGTCTCTGTGGTGTTATGTACCAATAATGATAAAAATCAACAGCTCTTGTTCAGAATTCCAGCCTTACCTTACAGCCTACATGCAGGGAAGAGTACAGCCATACAAGATGTGCTAAAACTTCACATAAAGAGTAGAGCGTTTGGACTGAGATAATTTCAAATAAAACACTTTAAAAAAAAAAAGCCAGAACAATATTATTTTACTGTTGCATTATTCATGCTCTCAGAAAGACTTCACTTTGTAATGGCTCCATTACTAGATGTTCATGGTGATTTGAAAACAAAACATTTGGGAGAAAAAAAAAGGCAATCAATTGTCATTAAGTGGATGCACGCTGGGTTGTAATTAGTCAGTATGAATCTCACAGGGCCTCGGAAAGGGAAAGTCAGCAGCTCCAAGAGTGAAAAACACTTTTATGGGGTGATAAATAATAACTGCCTGGTTACCATTATTTGATTTCATTTACATTTTACAGAAATGCATTAATAGCTTTTTAATTACAAAGGCCAGAAATAACAGTGTGAAAAGAAATAAAGCTTCAGAACCAAATTTAAACCATGCTCACGCCATGATCTGGGCCCAGACGGTGTTAAGAGGATGTTATTGTATTGTATGTTATCATCTAAAAACATTTCCTTTTATGAAAATCATGCATTTTTATATAAGGAGATCATTTCGTATAGCAATAAGAAAAGAACCTTTTTGGCACTGGTCACAATACAAATCTTTTTCATCCTGACAAAATTTTAACATGGTTCTTTGTAGTCTTCGTAGTTTTCCAACATGACCGCACTGGAACAGGAAGCGGCCATGTGCAAACTGTTCCCACAAAGTTGGGAGCATGAAATTGACCAAAATGTCTGTTGAAGTGTCCCTTCCAACGTAACTAAAGGCTGAGCCCAACTCATGAAAAGCAACCTCACACGATAATCCCTCCTCCACCAAACTTTACACTTAGCAGCATGCAGTCAGACAAGTACCGTTTTCCAGCTACTAAACCCAGAGTCGTTCTTTAGATTAGGATTTCCGCTCATTACTGCTCTAGCGTCTAGTGGTGGTGTGCTTTACACCACTGCATCCGACACTTTGCATTGCGTAAGGCTTGGATGCAGCTGTTCAGCCATGGTAATCCATTCCACGAAGCTAGCAACTGGTCGTTGCCAGGATGTCATTCACAGGTCTCTAGGTGTGCATAACAGAGGCTTTAGCCAGTAATGACGGCCAACAGCTTCCATAATTTCCAATCAGGAATACACACTTTTCTCTCATGTTATGATTGCTGCGACCGGTCTCTAAGCCGGTGTGAATGAGGCCTGCTTTGGGTTTCTGAACTTTAATTTATGGTTTTATACTTAAAAAATATTGCTTAAAAATGTCTTACTGGCAAAATACAGTTGTTTTATTTCAGTAATATTTGCTATGACTGCATTTTTGATTGCAAAGAATGTGGCAATATAAATACACATAAGAACAGGCCCTTGGTGCTTTTGATCTAATTTCTTTTTAAAAAAGCTGTTTCCCTGCTAATCAGAATGAAGATTAATAATACAGTGCACCTAAAAAAAGGCTCATGAAAAGAGTTCCTCCCCTTTCCCGTTTCATCCATCTTTTACTGCGTTTCTGGTTAAAAATAACATTAGGCTGACAGACAATGAGCTATAAGCACAATGAGACGCCACCCACTCACAAGCTCACTGTGTCTTTAACCATTCCAAAGTCAGCCTCTGCCACCGTTCCCTCGGCTCTGATTGCTTACCCTTTGATTCAATGTCATTCTTCAGATGGGTGACAATGTTAATTTCCTTTCAGATGAGCCAAAGTACAGAAGATCACTTGGGTTAATTAGGTCCACACAGCGCCCAAAAAGTAATCTGATTCCAGTATCTGTAAGGATCGTCAAAAGGAATGAGATGCATCATACCTGCAGGGTTGATTATTGGTACAAGCTGGGGGACATGAGTTATTAAAAGTAATCTGAGCTTAATGTCATCAGGAGAAAGAAGAAAAAATGTTATAGTGACAGTGTGGATCTGCCTCTGAACATATTAGACATAATAAAACTTATAATCATGGTGAACAAGTTAATAAAAATGAGTAAAATGAGGCTGTCCCTGTATAAAAGTTGCATTTTTTAGCAATGCAGTGCATCTCAGTTCACTCTTTAATCTAGTTTTAAGTCTTTTTTAGCCTCAGCAAGAAAGAACTTAAAGGGTTCATTAAGCTAAAGGCAGCAAAAAAAAAAAAAAGAAGTAAAAGAGCACAATGTGCTGGGAGTGCAAGTTTAGTTACTATATACAGTTAATTAGATTTAATGGCACAGTCACTAAGCAATCTTAAGTTAAAAGCTTCTATAATCAGTATTTTACATTAGGACTGAGCAAAACAGTTAATGGATCCAATTTACATAGTGCTTTTCAGTCTTATTGACCACTCAAAGCACTCTGCATTACACGACCAAATCACCCATTCATTCAGTGTGAGACACACTGACTTCATATATTTGACGTCCACACACAACTTCATGCTACAGTGACTTATCGGGGACAGTTCTGGGGCTTCTAGAGGGACCAGGGACTGACACCAGTCTTCCCGTTACTGAATGAGCCACTGTTTGCCCAAATACACTTGACTAATTCAACATTTTCACAATCTTTTTTTTTAACCAAAATTACAAAAATGTCCACATGTATATTCTTATAAAGGTCATTACACACAGAAATGTTGCATTTTTCAGATCCCAACTTGTCATGTCACGTCTATAGACACATTCAAATTTGTTCTCAAAAAATGTTGACATCAAGTGCTGATGATGTGGTTCTAAACAAGAAAAGGAGGAAACTGAGATTGTGGGTTCATCCGATTGTCATGAGATGTCAGGAGCAGGGGGAATTTCATGGTTTGACCCAGAAGTTAAAGCTGTCTACTTACTGTTTTCATACAAAACAAATAAATAAGTTATTATTTAACTATTTCCATATTCAAATGCAGTTTGAGCTACAAGCACACTCGTTGGCAAATGCAGTATTGTGATTGGTCTATTGGTCTGATTGGTGCTCTATTTATTTAAAAAAACAAACAAACAAACAAACATCTAATTTATAATTTCACTGGATGCAAATTAATCCAGTAAAATGATGTAATCAGTGTGAATGGCTGTATTACGAATTCGTCCCTCACCAACCTGTCTGCTCTACCATAATAACTACTCTGATAAGAACACGATTAATAAAATAAAACAAATAAATGAAACAAAAAAGATTAACACCAGGAGCCCAGCGAGGGTCCATAGTGCTCTTCCAGAAAGCTTCCTGTACTAGTAACTCTATTCTGCATAATCATTTGGAAATATGCTTGTGTGTTCTCAGAGAATAGGACAGCCTAGCATTCAGGTGGGTAATAGCTCTGTTTAGGGTTCTTGTTTCTTTTTTAAGAACAGCTGGCATCGATGCCAACAACAGTGTCTGTGTTTACAGGGTCACTTCTAATCATTTCTAATGAGCCACCTTGCAGTTTACTCACTTGGCGCTGCTGCCACCAGTCCAAACAAATTAGTTAAGCTCAGAAGTAAACACTCCAGCAGATTCTTGCGGGATGCAAACAGACCTTTAGTTCCTCCACACAATTATTCAATGTGTCAAACACAGTCACCCTTCATTCAAGCATTTGCTCAATCACTTGATGCAACAATCACTTCTCTGCTCACTCCCTCACTTTCCCAAACTACTAGTGCTCCTTCTCCCTCCCCAGCCAGTCTCAGTTTTTCCACATAGTTGTTCTATTTTTCCTTTATTTGTTTCCCTCCCTCTTTGTTTGTTGCCACCTTTGCTTATTTACATGTGTCTTTCTTTCTGCTCCAGCAGGCACATGTCTAAAAATACCTGTTCTCGTCTGCAGGTGCAACAGTTCCAGTGGGATTAGAAATGTGGCGTCTACTGACTGGCATCCTTTTCCCCCCACTGCTGGTGTTTTTTGGTAAAGATGGTGGCCATTTAATATTTTTACACATGTGCGCGGCAGTTCTCGGTATACGTCTCAGTCTTGTGATTTATGTGCTTTAATATATCTTTATGTGTAGGTGTAAAAGTCACCTCTAACACCTTGTATGCACACAAGTAGGGCAGTGGTGTTTCATGAATAAAAACAACTCCAGCTGCTGTGCAGTCCCACTGAGCCTGACGGATGCTTGCGGTACCAACTGCCACTGTAGATTAAATTAATGAAGTCTTGAAATAACCAGAATAAACATGCTAATCATGTACAGTTCATCATATATTCACAGCCTGTTTGAGTACTTTTAATATGAGCCAGGCTCAAGTTTGAGCTGCAACTATCACTTTATGAATGAAATTCAAATTCAAATTGTATTTGTCACGTACACAGTCATACACAGTACGATATGCAGTGAAATGCTTAGACAACTGCTCGTGACCTAAAGAAAAAAAGACTATGAATAGGATAGGAAATAAATATGAAAATCAAAATGAAGGGTAAATTTAGCTAGGAAGGAATAAAATATAAAAATTAAAGTTAAAAATAAAATAACTGTACAACAAAATACACAATACACAATATAGAAATATATAAGAATATATGAAGAAATATAGAACAATAACAGCAGCTGTACAAGTACTAAATGGTATGAAGAAATATAATATCCAGGGTTGTGCAATCCACATGTGTAAGTGTCTTGTGCAGTGCAAATATGCTTAAAGTGATTTATTTAAGTGACTTGTGATAAAGTGATTCGATTAGATGACCACACAGTGTAGTTGTGCAGTGGCCACTAGTGTAAACAAATGTCCAGAATGTCCAGCGTGTGTGTAAAAACCATATGTGTGGGTCAGTACTATGTGGTGGTGTGATTGAGAGACCGTATCGCCTGCGGGAAGAAGCTCCTCCTCAGTCTCTCTGTGTTGGTCTTCAGGGAGCGGAATCGCTTTCCTGACCTCAACAGAGAGAACAGTCCGTTGTTGGGATGGCTGAGGACTGTTCTCTCTGAATGAAGAAATTAGATAAAAATTAAGAGTAAAATTTGCCTCTTCTCTGTATTTTAAAGAAAATCAAATAATGTGGGTGTTTTTGACTGTGTGACAGAAGATCTACAGCAGTTTCTACAAAAATGGGATGTTCTTTTGTACTTTTCTTATGTTTTATGAAGCAATAAGTGATCAGCTAATAAAAAAAACTGAACAATGTAAAAGGGTATTTTCAACTACGCTGTTTAAAAACGTCTACAAAGTCAGTTATCGGTCTCTCTCATTAGGGAGCAAAATGTGAATTCATTTCACAGGCGTGTGCAGATGTGCAATAGGTGCATGTTGAATGGGCTGCAGGTCTCATGTGACCAACAGTGACAATAAAGAAAAACTAGAAATAGAAGTCAGTGAAGAAGTAGGAGAGAAAAGTGGTCTGTGGCCACCACCTGCCTAACCACTCCCCTTTTGGGGCTTGTCTTGTTGTTGCTTCTTCAGTTCACTTGTTGTCACTTTCATTTCACCAAAAGAGGTAAAAATGGCTTTCCAATGGCTCGTGCTTTTCAAACTTGAGGTTTGAGTGACATTGCATATTACTCAGATGATTGAGTGTTAACTTAATTTATACTCTGATGAGTATTTTGTGATTTGATAACCTTTATCCTTCATTAACTGATGAACTGGCTTCAGTTGCCTAACACAGCGGTCCCCAACCCCCGGGCCTCGGACTGGTACCGGGCCACGAGAGTTGAGGCTCAGGTGTGAAATGTATAGTTTTCAGGGTTTTTATCGGTTTTCAGCGTTATTTTGTTATCGTTTTTATCGTTAACTCGGTTTTCCTGGGTCTTTTCACGTGTGTTATGAATAAATCCTCTTTTTTTCGGTACCGGTACTAGTTTTATTTTGTTGTATTTATCCGCGACACCTTAAAGACCTTAAATATTGTCGGGCATAAACCGGTCTGTGGCGCAAAAAAGGTTGGGGACCGCTGGCCTAACATGTGAAAGATCCCTGCTTTGAGTCTGGGAGGGGACACTAAGGGACATTTGGTGAAAAAGTCAAATAAGTGCTGTGGTGATGCCCAGTTGTGACCCCTCAGCTAGAGCAGGTCATCTACTAATCGAAAGGTTGGTGATTCGATTATTGGTCGCTGCAGTCTGCATGCCAAATATCCTTGGGCGAGATACTGAACCCCAAGTTACTCTCTGATTCATTCATTGCAGAGTGAATGTCTGTGAATGTTAGACAGCAGTAAAGCGCTATACAAATACAGGACGTTTACCATTTACCATGAAAAGCAGAGAAAGCAATCAAAAAGCAAACCCTGAAATTGCCACTTAATGATAATTACTCCGATTGCATTACTGGTTTATTACAATAGCAGAAACTAGTGTGTTTTTTTCCCCTTGCTCTGGGCAAAGGAGTAGTATATGTTACCTTAAGGAACAAAAGTAAACACATCTTGGGCCGCGACCATGCAAACTGGCTCTACACTGTAACTCAGATAGGCAATCCTGTTGTGTTGTTGAATGAGCTATTTGGTGGCTGATGACGCATCGTGCTCGACGGACTTTGCAGTCAAGAGTTGTGCAGACTAACGGTGTCTGTCAAATCCTTACAACCACAGGTTTCAATATCATTTTGTGACGGCTGTAACTGGTAGAGGCTGAATGAATACATATACATATATGTAATTGACTTACAGTTAACCCTAAGCCTAACCCATGGCTTCCAAGCCACATGCAGCTTTTTAGCGGCTAAAGAGTTGCCTGTGGCTTGGAAGCCACAGGTTGCAGACCTCTGGTTTCAACAAATGAGTATTTATAATTATTTTTTCCACTGCCATGATTTGCGTAAGAAAAGGTATAAACAGGTTTACAAAACTATTTTGTTTTTCTAAAAGATGAGTGTGATTTTGACATAGCCAGCATGCAGAACCCAACCCAAGAGCTCTCTGTTCAGCAGTTATTACTCTCTTGAATATTTGAAAGTCCACTCACCTGTGCAGGGGAGTAGAGGCGACATCGAGGGTGAGTGTGTCCCTCGTGAGTAGCGCTCCCTCCTCCTCCATCTCGAAGTGGTGCCATCAATCCGCTACTTGGGCCTCCGACTGTTCCCGCTGTAATTGCGCCAGACACTCCGCCGCCTACGCCCGCCCCGCTCGCAGTGGCAACGGTGGCCCCAGCGATAGCTCCGATGCCTCCCATCATGCAGCACAGGCCTCCCTGGGCCAACTCCAATTCAATCTCTGCATCCATCTCGGCATCCTCCTGTGCCTCCTTGTTGGAATCGTCCAGATGTTTCATCAGCACGGCAACCACCACGTTTATCAGTACGAACTGAGCTGTGAGCACGAAGGACACGAAATACATCGGGGAGATGAACTGCAGTCCGGCATGACAACCGTAGTCGGTTCCTGGACGATCAGGCGGGCACTCTCTCAGGGTGTCCTAATGGATAAAAGGGTATTGAGAGAGTTTTAAAGGATTGAGGAAGGAGACAGGAATGAAGTGTCAAACACATGAAAAGGCAGTAAAGGAGCAGTGAAAGAGTGAGTGGATAAAATGGAAAAATAGTGAGGATTCGGCAGATAAAGCTGGATAGCAGGAAAGTAGGGAAAAGAAAAGGGGAAGAGGAAAAGATCAGTCAAATAAGGAAGATTTTATATGTAGTAAACACACAAAATATTTGCTAGAAATAATTATTTTAAATCAGAGTTGGGCTTAGAAAATGTGACTATATTGCCCAGTTTCATTTCCATCATTTACCAATCAATCAATCAATCAATCAATCAATACTCTTTAGTTTTAACATGACACACTGTCAAACTTTCACACTTCCAGAAATCTGCTTTTCAGCCACAGTCACTTTTTAGAGAGCCTAATCAGCACTGATTAACAGCTGGATATGAGCTGTTATAAAATTTTAAGAGCTCCAGGTACTCGGGGTACTTGTGTGTGATTGGAGAGTAAGATTGAAGTGATAGATGAAATTGAAGAGGCAGATGAAATAGTCACTTTTTGTGAATGTGAATTTGTATCTTCATTCATCCTCTGTAGACTCTGAGTGCACATTCACATCTTCAGGATCATCTTTGCTAAAGGACACGCTCATTACGCACTCATTTCCCCAACCTAAATACGGTCTAGTCCACAGATTTGAACTAAAGACCTTCAATTATAATTCAGCTTCTCATCCTCTTTCTCTGCTGAGGTTGGAGTAGCTTATATACGATCAGCCAACCAGTTCAACATAAGCATTTATGTGTTATTAGAATAGAATTAGAAATGCTCAAACGGTGTCTCATCTAAAAAAAATCTGTCCAACACTGCCCCTGGGGACAAGTTGAGGTAAAGCAGAGTGAAAAACAATCATTTAGGTCCATTAGATAACCCAGCCCAAAATGATGAAATGAGGATGAAGAACAAAAGTACCTTCATGATGCCATTCCAGTTGTCGCCAGTTGAAACCTGGAAGAGCGTAAGGAAGGCCATTCCAAAGTTTTCAAAGGTAGCATGGCGGCTCATTCCTTCACAGGGGTAGTCAGCATTACACACTGAGACCAAACATCAAGTGGAAAGAAAACAAAATGAGCAAGACATGGTAAAGAGTGAATCGTGGCTCAGTCAGTTGTATCTTTCTTTTGCGTCTGTCCATAGAGTGAGACATAACAAATGAGCAGGTGGTACAAATGGAGATGAATCCAGGTCAAAAAGGCAAATCCAAACATTCCTTGTATGCTGCGTTTTTCATTGCAGTGTTTTTACAGATATCTAATTATATTTGATAAACATGCTCCAAAAAGCCTTTAGTAGGAACAAAAGTGGTGTCTGAAAGACCCACCTAGTTCTCCAAACAGCTCCACACCCAGAGCAGCATAGATGAAAAACAGCAACATGAAGAGTAGGCCCAAGTTCCCCACCTGGAACATAAAGAAAAAGCATTCATTTCTTATATTCATTTGTGGAATCGAATCATGTGGACCTCCACAGTTAGGTGAGGGGGGCTCAGCCACTGTGCAAACTGACTCAGTAGTTTCCAACTCCTCCTCCTATTTCCCCTGTCAGAGTTCAGAGATAATGGTACTTAATATTAACAGGATTTCACTATTTATGAGTTTATATTTGAAAGCAGAACCTTCATGTTCCTTTTGCATTGCTTGTTATCATCCGTGAATCACACAGCAAGGCCTTGTCTGTCTCATGATGAAACATACACGTAGATTAACTGCAGTTTTGTTCCTGTTTGGTGCTTCTCCAGGACTGGAGAAGAATTTCATTGGCTCAGAAATAGTTGCAAGGCAGGTTTACGCAGCATCGTCATTGTATTGCACAGTTCTGGGTGACACTGTGAATGTGTGAATCGGTTGATGTGGATGGTCACAGTGTAGATGTAGATGGATAAAGAGCCCCTGTGGGTGCAGTAGTAGGCACTAGCATCACACCATTAGCTAAGTCACTTCACAGGGAAGGCAGTGGGGTGCTTTTAAATAGGTGAATGTAGGATTCTATTAGACAGTCAAATGAACTGAGAGAAGCTGGGGATAGCATACAATGTGTTTTAGTTTTTACAGGAGGTGAGATCACAGTGGAGGACTGCATATAATGAGAGAAGCAGAAATGAATGTATATACACTACAGAGGAGAGGTTAGGCAATGCCTGAGGAGAGCGTTCTTCTCATGATAGATGTAAAAAAAAATCCATGCCTCGGCCTGAAGCAGTCTGCAGCTTGCAACTTAAACCCATCTGATGTTTTTGGATTCCTTGAGCAGAGACTGAAAGCAAGCTTCAGGAGCAGTGTTGCTATACAATGTGAAACAGACAACTGAATGCTAAGGAAGCAACACAATGATCAACAAGGCTTTCAAAATCCCGTCATGACGTGCACGACGACGCAGGTCAGGTGACTGATGACGTCTCAGGGATACTAAAAGTTTTGTGAGAGGAGGCACGTCCGTGAAACTTTCGTGAAACGGGTGTGACAGAACCCGGCAGGGGGATTAAATTCAAGAAGCTGCGAGTCTCTTCATTGTGCGCGGAACGTAAACGTAAACGAAATGACTGGAGACGTTGAAAAGGGCAAGAAGACATTTGTCCAGAAGTGTGCCCAGTGTCACACCGTGGAGAATGGTGGGAAGCATAAGGTTGGACCCAACCTTTGGGGCCTCTTCGGACGCAAAACCGGCCAGGCAGAGGGGTACACTTATACAGATGCCAACAAGAGCAAAGGGGTTATCTGGAATGAGGAAACCCTGATGGTGTATTTGGAGAACCCCAAGAAATACATTCCAGGAACAAAGATGATCTTCGCTGGCATTAAAAAGAAGACTGAGCGAGCTGACCTTATAGCGTATCTCAAATCGGCAACTTCATAAAGATCTCCGTATCGGTGCACCTTTTTAGCAATCTTTGTGCATTAACAAACTGTTCAAGATACCAGGACTTGTCTTTTCCCCCCCCAAAAAATAAGGCAAAAGAGCAATCAGTTGTGGTGGCACTGGGATGATAAGTTGTCGCCATTGTCTCAGGTTTACTTGATGTGGACTAAATATCTCCTGGTTTGAACAGGTTTCAGACATATATTATTAAATAATATACTGTGCATCCATAAGGTAGGGACCAAAAAAAAGTTTAACTGTCCATTATTTTTTGGGGTGAGTAGGTTGTTGTTTTGTTATCAAGTTATTTGAAGAGGTGTCTGTTCTAATGATGAATGTGCCTTCTCTGGTTTGATTCCTACCTCAGCTGTCTTTTTTGTCATTTCTGAATTTGAATAAAACAACACTAAACATGAGAATTTCTTCACCTTTGTTTTGCCCGAGATCATAAAATGCTGAGGAGGCAGCATGCCAGGTTTTGATACACTTGATTTGTCAATCAAATAAAGATTAGAGTGGTGTAAAAAAACAAAAAAAAAACAAAACAAAAAAAACAAAAAAAACAATGATCAACAAGGTAGCTGAAGTTGGAGCATCCTGTGTCGTGTACATCTTTTGGTTTCCGGTAAACAAATCTAAAATCTAAAGCCATCTACTACATTTTAAAAGTGTGTCCTGAAAATGTTGTTGGTGCCATTGGGAGGAACATTTTTTTCTTCAGGGTAAATTCTTTCTACATAATGTGATATGAGAAACACTGGCATATGGTCAAGGCCACCCACTTCAAATCCCAACTGAAAACAAGCAGGATGATTTGGTTTTTTTTTACAGACACAGACCATTAAGGACAAAGACATCACTAAACCATGGAGCACAACCCTCCTACTGTTCTCTGTCCTTAAGCAAAGAACGTGTATTTGAGACGCATTTAAAACACAAGCAGAAAAGGTCACAAGACACTACTTCTTCTCATATAGGCATTTTTAAAACCACTGTATATTTCTTTGGTGCCTAGCAGAGGGATGCCAGTTGGTGTAATTGAGAGAAATTCTGAGACAATTTCTAGGTGGACCAGAAAAAAAGGTCACAGCACACTCATGCATTTGATTTTTCTACTGTACAAGCATAACTGTGCATACTTGCTATTAAGCTATCTTTCTTCTGGCTTCAGTGAAGACGTGCTCTACTGAAGAAAACATTGATGTTCTGGCTTGTTATGTGCTCACTTTACAAAAGTTAAAATTGACCTCGTGAAAAATGTGCGGATGCTGCAAAATGAACTTATTTAACAACAGAGCCTACTGCTATATCGTATAGACAATGCCAATTACATGCTTCATTTGCTCTACACAGAGTTGCAGTAACATTACAAACGATCAACTAATGGCTTTTGTGTCATAGCACAGTGGCAATAAATCTATCATGAAACGACCTGTGAAAAAGAAAAAATATAGATGAAATGATACTGGAACACTTCCAGGATCTATACGATTGAATGCTTTCTTCCCATTTTTACTAATATATAAATACACAGTAGTATGCTATTTATAATGCATCACAGTGAAGGCTCAGCTGTTATTGTTTTTTCAGAGAACAGCTGATAATTTGGCTTTTTTATGCTTTTTTTTATTGGACACTTAAAAATAACAATGGCATTAAATTAATATCTGCCAGCATTTTGAATTTAACAGTATTTCATTTACTATTTACCAAGGAAACCTTGAGTTTGTGTGTGTTCATGTCGATTTTGTTTTTGTGAAACTGAAAATGAAAGAGCTTGCTTTTATAAATGCGAGGCTTACTGAAGCAGAGACATTTTCTGTGACTATAATTTATATATGTGCACAAATTTTGCAATCCAAACATCAGGGAGACAAAAATCCTCCCAGACACCCAGGAGAAAGAACTTCTTGCTGCTGACTCACTCCATTAGAAATGCCTCTAATAAGGATATGTTTCCAAGAGTTGACAGTTCCAATACATCACAGCTTTCTTTCCCCTCTAGTTTGACCAATTTTTTTTTTAAAAAACCTTGACACTTTACACATTTTAGAATTTTCTGTATATCTCGTTAAATATGACCCATGCTTAGATCCATAAGCTTTCTTTGTCATTTTGCCTGTACTGTCTGTACTCCACCACAGTGGATTTAAGATGTGACTAAAGTGCAAACTTTCATTTTTAATTCAAGGGGTTTTAAAAAGGTAATTCATATATTAACAGTTTAGAAATTGCAGCAATTTTATCCATTAGTCGCTCATTTTCAGAGGCTCAAAATGAACTGCACAGTGACTGACAAGCAGTTTAATGGTCAAAGAAATCCCGTTCACTTGATATTCTATGACAAATGTATTAGATAAAAGGTAGCTGCTAACTGGAAGTCTCAATCTGAGATTCCAAAACATGATGATGCCAGAAAAAGAGGCCATCATTTGGCTAAAATCCCAAAATGAATCTTAAAAAGGAAAAAAATGTGACAACACCAAAAGACCATTGAAAAAAAGATAAAATCGATAACTGTAAATTATAGTCGTGGTAAAGAAAAAACCCTTTGTCATTGTCATTAAGTCTACAAGCTAGAGATGAAATACATAGAAATACAGATGAAATCGAGAGGATTTACAACAAGGTGAGATTAGGTCAGATTAGACTTGACTAAAAACATCTGAAGGAGACGCCCCGTTTTAGAGAAAAATCTTTGATGAAGACTAATTTGTATCAAAATGATTGGAAAAGAAAATTATGTGGAAGGAGTAAAACAGCTCATGATAGAAGTGATAGCTGATGGGCTACGCCCTCTGTTCAGCTTCAGCAGAGCTGACTTTATGGCTCTTTGCAGTGCACATGGGTAAGAGGTGAAAGCAAAAGCAACCCAAGAATTGTCATGACAGAAAAATGAGATATTAAAGCCAAGATCCAAAGGATCAAAAAAGGACAAAAAATAATAATAATCCATAAATCTAAAGTGACTTTGTCCATTTACGTTTGAGCCTCTGAAAATGGGAGAGTGTGGGTATAAAACCTGCTGTAATTCCTGCAGGGTTAAGTAGTTTTGTTAAACGCCATGAATTAACGCTTAAAGTCTGCACTTCAAGCAAATGTAGATCATTTCAGTTTGAACTGACTGTGGTGGTGTACAGAAGCAAAATTACAAACCTGTGTGGAGTCCCAAAAGAGCAGAGTGTGACTGGAGTACGTGCTGGTAAAATATCTCAACATTACTGAACTCCTAATAAGTTATTAAACATCCCCAGCTAAAATAGTCGATCTACAGTTTCTCTGTGTCCCCTCAGATTCCACAAAACCATCCATTAATATCAGCAAAGGCTTGAGACCGAGAGTCTTTCAGTGCAACAGGGGAGCAGAGCACATTTGCTGCTCTGTTCTCATTAACGGTGGTAAGAATGAAAAAAAAGAAAAAAGAAATCTTAACTTCTTGCTGCGAGTGTGTGTCGGTGTTTTTTTTTAAATTCCTGAATAAATTAGAGCAGCCATGGAAATTTACCAAGTGTCATAAGATTAAGGGCAAAAATTTTTCTAATAACCTGACTTTTTAAAAGTTCTTATTCTCAGAGAGCGTTTATCGACTCTGGTCATTTATCATTTCACAAATGTTAATTAACTCCTGGGTGCTCTTGAGATAAGCTCTGGGGTGTGTGTGTGTGTGTGTGTGTGTGTGTGTGTCTGTGGGTGTGTGTGTGTGTGCGTGTGCGTGTGTGGGATGACTCATACCTGAGGCAAAGCTTGGACCACGGTGTCAAGAAGAGCTCTCATCCCCGTTGCCATTTTCAGCAACTTCAACACTGAAGAGAGATCACACAGGGTCAAAGAAAACTATAGCCATGGGTAAAACTGCATAAGTCTGTGTCTGTACGTGACACTTGACCTACGTGTTGGGGTGATAAACAACCAACAACACCTACAGAGTGAAGAGAAGTAATACCAAAGACAGAAAGACTAAAGACACCAGAGGGATGGAGGAGAAAAGTCAAGATAGATACATAAGGTGTGGGCAGAGAGAGAAAGAGAGACAGTAAATGATCAATACATGGAACAGGTTTCCCAGCTCATCATAAGCGACCTTCGACAATTCCCAGATGTCCAATTTCTGGAGGAACTCGGTAATTACTGGAGCCAGAGGAAAACATGAGAGTATTCTCACAGAGAACAGCAAGGAACAATATAACCTCCTGGGAGATGGGCTGCTCTTCACAGTTCTTAGTGAAGATACACAGTGCGTGACAAAGAGAGGGTGAAAGCAGTGGTTACAGCCCATGAAGAGAACAACTCTTAATAACCTTTTCACCAAAACATACAGCCAACAGCTTTACTTACAGGCAGTTGCTGCCTTTATTTGCTGAAAACATTTTAGAGTCTTTAATGCTCGATCACAGCGACTTTTTAAAAAAAAATGCTGTTTGCCAATCATTTTAATAACTTTGACTATATTTTGACCGCTGGGACTTTGTCCTGTAAGATCTGGTACTGCAATTAAATATCTACAGTTCTGAAGGAGGACTTCTGTCTAATGAACTATGACATATGATGATTGTTTTGGCACCTGGTTGAAAATTATCCTCAGCAATGCTACAGTTCGTAAAAAAGCATGGCTGTACATTATTTCAGTGTCAGGTTTCATATTACATCTAATTTGGTATCTGTAGGATATAAATTATAGTTCTACATGCTCTGAAGTCAGAGCATGTTCCAGTCCACAAAAACCTTTTTTTGTAACAAAATATCGATTTCTGCTGTCCCTGTGTCGATACATTATTAGCAAACAAAATATCACGATACTACACAGTATCGATTTTTTCCCCCACCCCTACTGTCTTCACTGCAGCTCGTCCACAGTTAGCTAAGAATCAGACAACAGTAAATACTTAGCTAAAAACTGAGTACTTGTAGAAAACATGTAATTTATATAGTTTTTAAATTATATATAAATTTGAGCATATTTGCATAGTAACAGTATTTTATTTCCAGTATTTGTTTTTGTTTGTTTTCCAAGTTATAGGAAAAAGTTTCTCTGGGAGACAGCTGCTTCTGAGGCTAAATGTGCTACACTTCCAAATTAATGGTTGCATTTGTCATCCTTTTTCTTTTTTCACTTCTCTGGGTTTTATTTTTATACAAAATATAAAATGAACACAAATAATAGCCTTCTCATTTCTATATACCTGTTGACTGTTTTGGAGTAGCAGCTAGGCAATACTTACACTCAAAGTCTAGCTGGTAGAGTTGTTTGTTCACTGACTGTTTTGAATGTGTCCATCTGGTTCATTAAAAATGTCAAGCCTACAAAGAGTTTATAACACTGAAAAACTAAGGCTTACACCATTAGTTCAAGGGAAAAGCTAGCATCCCTGCCAGCTAATAATTCACAAGCATGGTCATTATATTGTGGGGTAGATTATTATTATACTGGGTCATGCTAAAAACATTAAATGAGATTTTATTTGTTCAAATGCAGTCCTTGGACTTTGAAGGAGTATTAGGGCCACATTAAGAGAATAAAGTCAAAGTAACAATTTGAAAATAATTACAATGTTTTATTAGATGGGTTAGTTAAATCGTACTTTAGAATTGCTTTTAGTACAAATAAATTCTTTCTTTTTTAGCACATAAACACTGTGTGGTGACAAATATAAGGACAGAAAGATGCATATAGTCAGTAGGAAAGACCGCAGAAATTTGGCCAGATTTGCGCAAAATGAAACAATGAAATGAAACATCAATGGGCAGATTACTAATGGTCACACTATGATTTACAACAAGACACAAAAAGACAGCTGATCATGCTGTTTCTACACAGGCATTTAGTAGACGGCATAAACGCTGTGGCAGTTATTTGACTTGAAACGACAAATTTCATCTCCACATTCTGAATTTACTCTGAGAGTTTAATCTCAAAATGAACAATAATATTTTTCTTTTAATGTTGCTGTAACATTTCATTGTACTGGACACTTTTAGAGAAAAACTAACAATAACTGCCAACATACAACAAAACAGTCGGATGAATATTCTATTGTATTATCCCACTATTCAAATAAATTCAAATTTTATTTGTCACGTACACAGTCATACACAGTACTATATGCAGTGAAATGCTTGGACAACTGCTCGTGACCTAAAGAAAACAAAAAGGAAAAGGCTATGAATAAGATAGGAAATAAATATGAACAATTAAAAAGGGTAAATTTAACTAGGAAGGAATAAAATATAAATTAAGGTTAAAAATGAAATAACTGTACAACACAAATTAGAATGAAGGGTGAATTTAACTGGGAAAGAATAAGATAAAATATATAAATTAAAGTTGAAAATAAAATAACTGTACAACAAAATGCACAATATAGAACTATATAAGAATGTATGAAGAAGCGAGTTGGAATTAATCCACTTGTATGAAACGACTGTGGAGCATTTTAATATTCTCTCTCACAGTTACAAATTAGTTAACATTCATACACAGTGGCAAAAATGTTAAGAGAAGAAAGACTAAAAGTCACCAGTAGCCCTCACACTCATCATCAAATACCCCACTTGCTTCTTAATTACCACTGGCTGCTGTTTAGTTAGCATGTTACCCATGGGTCCACTCAGAGGTCCCTGAACAGAATTATGGAGGGCAGAGGGTGATGGTAAGAGAGGGCGAGGATTAAGTGAGATTGATGTAATTAGCCTTTATCCCCCACAGTGTGAAGTTAAGAGGACAGCCCAAAGAACTGGTCCTTCAATTTCCCCAGATTTATTAGAGCACAGATGCAAAATGAGAGTCAAGTTAAAAACAAGAGCAAATCTCAGTGATATCTGGATACTGATATCAACCTCAGTGAGCCTCTTTTTCAAGTTACTCAGTCAGTCAGTAGGCCAGTCTAAAATTCTTTAAGCAGTCAACACAACTAGTCATCGTTATCCATGTGTCTTCGTTCAGTGGTAGGTTTGAAGGCTCCCTAAATGCTGTTTCATAGATTGAATTAAACACATAAAGAAACATTCATCACTTCCACAAGTTAAATCAAACAAAAACGAACATGTCTGTAATATTTAACATAAAAAGCTTCCAGGACATGAGAGATTACACCTGCTAAGCTTCTGTTAGGCTCCTCTGATTTCATTTTCAAAAGCTTCATTTACAAAAATAATGAACACAATCATTTTGTGAGAATTAAATTGAAATTAGCGATGTGGAAATATACATGACTTTTAATTTATCTCGACTGCTGGGTGATATTAAAGAACAGCTGGGCACACTATAGTTCAAACAACAGCTACAGAAAACTGAAACAGAAGCAAAACACACAAAACCTCTGACTAATTTTCTCTGGAAAAATGGTAAATTAGGAAACGGGTAAGGGACAAGCACATGTATAAAAATATAAAATAATAAAAGAAGTAATGTAAGATGAAGTTTGAGGCATAAGAAAACACCATGGGCAGGTTAAAGATGTGTGCCTCTGTGGGTTGTGGTATACCTCGTGCTATCCTGAGCACCCTCATGATCCTGATGATGGTGGGGTTGATGGGGAGCGAGGCATTGATCTCAATCTCTTCCAGGGTGATGCCCATCACTGACAACAGCACAATGGCCAAATCCAACTGGTTCCACCTACACACACAGACACGCACAACGACTTTTCAACATACCAGAAAAATACAGAACCCGACGGAATATAATGTGAGTCTTAAAAAAAGGAGAACGAGGATGAATTGCTCAGGATTTCATGACTGCACACATCACGGTCGGTGTCATGTTAATTTCCCAATGAATATTAATGTTCTACATCACATTTGTGCATAATTGGCCTTACTCTCGCACAACTGACTTGGCAGAAGAATTGGTAACAGCTCACCATTACCCTAAGGCCTGCTCCAGCTATGAATATTTATAATAATAGTAGGATAAGAGTTTGAATACAATGCAAACTTGGACTAAGAAACAATATCTGCTGAGTGATTTATGTAGCCTGTTGTCATTTTATTGGTCAAAAAAGAGTTACTAAATGGCTCATGTGGGAGAATTCATGAATGTAAAGTTAAATAAATAATGTGGATTTTGATATTTTTGTCAAAGTTTTGATGCAAACTTCATATTGTAATGCTAATTCTGAAACAAGCATCGCATAATCTCATCAGACAACAAACATAAAGAGGACATTCTTCAGTTATATTGTTGTTGAGTAGCTATATTATGAAAGAACCTTTAAAACCCTTATATATGAAAGAGACCTGACCTTTCTTACTGTAAATGACATGTGCACTTCCTTAAATATACATTCCCCCCTTATTTTTTTTTAAATGTAGCTACCTTTCCTTCACTTTTCACTCAGGTTACAGCAAAATTATTGCCCGGGGGAATGTTTCCCCACTGCGTTTCACGCTAGACAATATCTTAGTGCCAGAACAACAAGAAGCAGCACACAGACAGACTCACACAGTGTAAACACACTCAAAACAGGGTTGCCTAATAAACCCAGGGGTTTCCAAAAAGACACACAAGGGTGAAGACAGAAAAAGACAAAGGTGCTGCAAAAGAAGAGAGAGGAAGGACATAGAGAAAGAGAGCCATGAAATGCAATGCACACTAGAAGAAATACCGTGACTAACTAAAACTGAGACACATAGAAAGATGGACATTCAAATAGGTCGGAAGAAGTAATTTTGAAAGCAAGAGGGGCAGAAATAACCAATGGCAATTTTCTCCAGCACAGTTCTTGAAATGGATCGGAAGCAGCAATAATAAATCTACATAGTAGGGTCGAATAATATTCGCCAACACTCTCACAGCTGCTCCACGGTCTTGTATACGTAACTGAGAGAAGAGCCCTGCAGGATTGCTATGATGGTGGGTGAAGATATGGAAATGAGTTAAAAATTCAAGACTTTCTGCACCTGCACAGTTGGATCGTGTTTTTAAATTAAACATTCACCATATAATTGACCGATGACATCATCAAAAACTTGTGTAAAAGGGGCTTGGATCTTATTCTTTTTACACAGTGCTGGCATAGTCGGTTGGTTATATTTAAACAACACATTTTTGTCACCATCCATCTGTCCATAGATCTAACCAGGTCTCATAGCAACTTCATAGTGTATGCTGTTAATATACTAGCAGGCTCACCGACACTGCATTCTCACACAGGAAATACCTGCCAATGATATCTAAAGCAGGATTTAGCTCTTTGTGGTTCTAATTAGGCACAAAAGCCTGAAGAGAAAATAAACAACCTGAACAGAAGTGCAGAACTTGAAACGTGTGGAATAAGAAAGCAAGCATTCTCTAAAAATGGTCTTCTTCACCTTTTTTGAGATTGCATATTATGCTCTTTGTATGATACCTGTTACAGTCCCTATTTTCATTCATTGTAGGCTGTTTTTTTTTTGTGGATTGACAATTTCTGGCAAAAGTTAGTGCCAAACATAAACAATCTTTCTTAAAGGTACAATGTATAAAATTTCCACTACTAGATGTCAGTAGATAGCAGCAAACTGAGTTCTGTGTTCCAAATTCAAGTGTATATTCCTGTAGGAAAAACATGTTTTTGTGAGAGCAAAAACATTCAATTTGTACTCATAATGACCACAGCTGGTTAGCATGTTTCTGCGACTGTTTGGACCTGATTCTCCCCAGAGTTTCAGTAGAGTGCTGTGAGTCCACTGTTTACCTCAGCTGTCAATGCAGGGTGAGAAACGTCCACGTCTATTTACTCTGGAAGAGGCTGTAAAACTTTGTGAAAGGAGTCTGATCTGAGTCAATGAGTCAAAGAAGCCGACTTGTGGCCAATGACAGACATACTGAGGTGAGTTCCTGAGGATATGCAGAACGTTTCTGTCTGTTTCTGCTTCTGTTAGCCACTGTTAGCTGGGGTTTGTTGGGTCTGTGTTTCCACAAGCACCGCTAGTTTAGAGACTTATTCATCATGAAGAAATCAAGACATAACAGAACATCTACAACCGGTTTTTCACTCGCTAACGAGGGAAGTTTTTGGTCAAGAACCAGCTCTTGGAGCTCACGCTCCTAACCTGTCTCATGCCCAAAATCCCCCCAAGAGCAGCTTCCCTCACAGCTATTTATTGACAAACTGTTACAATACACGTCACAGCACAAGCACCTCCCTCTGTAAAACCCCCCAGTGGTTCTAAGACAAGGCACTGTGTGTATGTGTATGTGTATGTGTAAGCATGTATATGCATGTGCAAGAATGTGTGTGTGTGTGTGTGTGTGTGTGTGTGTGTGTGTGTGACCTCCTGCTGACCAAAAGGGTCATAAAAGCAGGAAGCTTACAACAAAAGAAACAGATCTTCCAGATAGGATGTATGTACAATAAATCCTCCCCCAGCACAGAGTGGCTGGAGAGGTGGTCAGGATCAAAGGGATGTCTTGATCCTATAGATTGAACTCAGACTTACAAATTTAAGAAGCCCAATGACAACATTCAACAATTAGACTTAACAGGGTTAGCTGCTATTAGCAGGTGTTGGTGAAACTGTCTGACTTGTTGAACTCTTGAGACACTTACGTGAATAAACTCTCATATGATGCGAGAACGTAATGAAAATGTATATCAGAGAGAAAGCGTAATTTTTAGGACACTAACAACAGCTGGTAGCTGTACGGAGACAGGAGTGTTGCATATCTAATTTGCAGACAATAACTGACTGCAACAATATTGGGAATAAATAAGCATGTTTGTCTGACTTGAGAGGAGGAAGAGGATGATATTTGATGAAGTTGCTGGCAATGTTGTCTCTTTCCTTCACATGTTAGTTTCTTTGGTGAAAGGGACTCCTCTGCAGATAAAACATAGGTATGATGCTTCATATCTTAAGTCGGAAGTTGCAGACACAAATTAAAATGACGCTCCATCGCATGCAAACACCTATAACTTCTCCTTCCCCTTTGGTGTTTTACATATATAGTCGGTCTCTAGGCAAATACGTAAAACACAATTAGTTGACAGGGAGATGTCCATCACGGCCACTGTAGTCAAACATGGTGGGGGAACACGGCGGCTTTCACTAACGACAAATCTGGTTCTATGTACATTTAATAGATGATTCAATTTATAAGAAGGTATAAGAGTGCAGGAAGACATAATCACAAAGTAATCTGTGTGTGTAAGTTTTGCCCTTGAATCTGTGATCTTGTATTTTTTTCCTGTCGTCTCTTAGAGCTTAGCTGGCCACAGCAAGCAGCTGCTTCTCTATTAGGAAGAAATATAAGAGATAAGGCCGTGGTATATAATACCAGAATATGGACTGTACAAGGATTAACTTGCTGCTGGTGCTATAGTATAACATAACAGATTTTATCAGTTTTGCATGCTTCAAAGATTTAGTGCAGCCGGGACTGTACCTGTCCTTGAAGAAGCGCCGAAAGCCAAAAGCTACCAGTTTGAGAGAGGCCTCGATCACGAACGTGGACGTGAAGAAGTAGTTGCAGTACTTTAATGCAGTCTCCAGAGACTGGGAGTAAGAGAGGTGAAAGATGGACAGAGAGGTTAGAACTGAGACAACAACAGCAGACAGTTAATATCACCTCTCCCGTGACCTATTACAAGCACATTTGTTATCTTTTTTCACGCCAGTAAAATGGTCTTTTTATCAGTTCACTGAAGAATGAAGCAAATAACACAGCAAGTTATGAGAATTGTTGTTCAGTGAATCCGTTTTGCCAGAGTCAGCAACATTTGCACTTGCCAACAAATTTCTTTTAATAGAGGAGAGCTTAATTGAGACAGACAGCTAAATTATGTCACACTCTAGGGAGAAACAGAGAGCATTTTTTCTACTACGCTGGTATTAATGAGTCAGACAAAAAAAGGGCTACACAAGTCAAACATTTGTAATGTTCAGTGCACATAATTAAACCAGATTATCCACAACAAGTCTAATTACATATTAACAAAGCGTGTGTTGAGAGGTAGTAGAAATTTGCCATTTTCAAACAGATGTTTGGACTTTAACTGCATAACGATGCTATTTTAAATGATCTTTGTAGATTTTTGACTTATGGTAAAATACTTTTAGTACTAGTTTTGAAGCTGAGACCAAACAGAGAGTGAGTTGGTCATTGTGCATGCCTTCATGCTGACAATTGGTTGCTAGAGGATGTTTCTGGTTGTCTAGGTAACGTATTTTCAGGGCAGATGATTTCCTGTCCTCTCATTGGTGGTTGCTTCAATCAATTGCTTTGAAGTTGAGAGAAGTTTAATTCAGCACCTCCTTTATTTATTTTTTTTACCCATAAGTCATTTGAAATCAGCGAATGCTATTGGCCATCTACCCTCTCTGGTCGCCACAGTGCTACAAAATCACAGCTTAAAACACACAGATAATCAAGACCAGAAAATACCTGAAGGATTTCCAGAATTAGTCGTGTTAATCTATAAGGTTAAGCATTTTAGGATGTCTAAAGAACTTGGAAAGAAAAGCGTCTGGATTTCTTGAAATTTCTTCTCATCTGAGAAGCTTCTTCAGTTTTAAGAGCAACTGGTGGAGAGTCACAGATTTTAAGCCCTATGGGACTGTCCCCAAAGAGGGTCATGGACCCCCTATTGATCCTCTACCTAATCACCAAGGCCAAGGTGTAAAAATAGGTCAGAATCAGCCAAGGTTTTGGGTTTTTGAGCCCAATGCGAAACCTAGCCCCCCCCTATCATGTGATTTCCTGAGGTCAAATGGCCCAGGATCTGAGCGGGCGTTAAGGCGTCTACACATTGGCGTCCTCGAAAGAGTGACTTTTAGATGCAGATGGAAAAGCCGAGTCTTGTCTTGTCGAGGTGGCTCCTCTATGCTGTGCCGTGCATTTATGAAGTGGCTGTATGGTCTCTCCGATGTAGAGGTCTGAGCGTTCCTCGCTACACTGTACAGCTTCTCGGATGAGAGGTGAAATGTCTTCAAGAAACTTAAAGAAGTCGAGACCTTTCTTTCCAAGCTCCTTAGACTATGATGACCTGGATGATGAAAAAGTGGCTGAGTTTCTTCCTTGTTTTGTGCTTTTATAGCAGGCAAAACTAACTGTCCATAGCTTTATAGGACTAGGAACAATTTTGTTTGTTCAGGTTCAGATAAAGGGAAAAAATTAACCGTTATAACTTATTTTATAATATAGATCTTTTTCAAAATGTATTTTGTCAGGTTACTTTACTGTTAAAGCTCTTACAAAACCATTCATTTTTACAGCAGTTCTGCTCTGAAGACAAAAATGTAATTATTTTCATTGTTAAACGAGTTAAGTCAAAGGCCAGTGTTTTTAACTTTTCCACTTTAAGCAGCCTTTATAATACCATTTCAGCTACATTTCTTTCCTTTATTTCCAAAGGGCTTCAGTCAAGTGTTATGTAGCCATAAACCCTGCAGGTCTTTGACGATAGCCTCGCATGTGTGGGCGATAGCCTTTGGATGTCAATGGCAATTCACACAGTCAACTGAAAATAATGAGCTCCGTGGGCTGTCTGTGTACAGCTATGTAAGTGGCTAATACCTTATATGTTTGCCACAATTGTCTCTCAAGATAAGAACATTTTCAGCTCAACACTGAGACCGAACACCACGACAAGTCGTATACAGCCTACATGCCACAGGTCAGAAATGTGAGAGGAAACAGTGGGGGCAACACCACAGGGAAAGATCCTGACTGATTTGAGTGGGTTGCTCTGGTAGTTTCATTTCCTCCTTAGTGATCATATGTTAAACCATTTGATTATGCTATTTCATTAGGGTAGAAAGAACATGGCATAAAAAAGTCAACTGTTATCATCCATTTAACGCGTGAAGAGCCTTTTCTTACTTTTTTTATATTCCAGCACTTCAAGATATGCTTTAGTTTTTGGCAGTATTTATTGCTGATTCAGAGCAGCGGGCTGGCCACTTCCCTCAGGAAATGGCAACTTTTAACCATCAACACCTACTCAGAAGCTTTTGATGAGACTGAGAAAGAAACAGCAGATTTGTTCAAAACATTGCTCTATCCTCCTCAAGCAAGGCTGTCACCTGTGGTTGGTCGTAGTGCTCCAGAGACATGGTGATGACATTAATGCAGATAATGAAGGTGATGACCAGGTCCAGGTAGTGGCTGGTGCACAGAGCATGGATAGCCAGGCGTGTAGGACCATAGGATGCATAGTAGGGCAGCTTCTGTGCCTCTGGATAGAGGAAGAAGAAAAAAATAAGACAATTAGGGTTTAGGGTCAATGAATGAGAAGGAAAAATGACAGAAGGAAAACAAAATGGGAGTGAAAGACAAATTAGAAAAATGTAGAATAAAACAAATGACCAAAAAATGACAAAATACCAAAAAAGAAAATATACAGGCAAAAATTTTTCATTAAACAAACAGTGAATAAAAGCTGTACACTCAGTCTTGAGTTACTCCTTCTTCATACTTTGCTTCCAAGGATCTAGGCTATATTTGTAAGTGGTTATGAGGCTTTCTTCAGGCTGAGGATCTTTTATTTGGACATTGGCTGCTTTTTCACTCATTTATAGTACAGTACTAGTTTTTTTTTTTTTCTTTTTGTCAAGCCGCTTAACGCTGACCTACAAAAGATTCAAGCATAAAACAGACACCTACCTCAAAGACTGCGGAATATTGCATCTACATATAACATAAACTGAGAACCCATTTTAAAATGTACCTTTAGAAACTTTGTTACAAGCAACCTGTCAGAAAAACATTAATTTGATCCAATCCAGCCAAGACCTGACACCAGACATAAGATCTACTTGCCAAAGTTACCAAAGTCCCATCAGAAATGGTCTCAGTGGTGGACTGGCTGTCAAGAAGTTACTTTTAAGAAGGGGAAACGGGGAGAAAATGTCTGAGGCATGCTAAATTACACAAGAACTGGAACACAAATAAGTGGCAACAGCTCTTCTAGAGTGAAGAATCCAAATTTGAAACCTTTTGTTCAAATTGTTGTTGTCAGTATATACGTTGTTCCACCACGCAATGCTATCTGGAAGGTTCCTGTTTACCAATGGCTTAAATTTTCAGGAAGTGGTGCCAAACATACTGCTATAATGCTGGATAGAAAGAAAAAAATAGAACACTATCAGTCATGGATTGGCCTCCTCAGAGCCCAGACCCCAACATTATTAAAGCAGTGTGGGACCATCTTAAGGTCTACCGGTTTTGCGCAATTGGTGTGGATGGTCAGGGGGCAACAGCCTAGGTTTGACTTCTGAGGCCCTGAGACCAAATAAAAGTTTTTAAAGTCTACTACAAGAAAGTACAAGAAGGCTTGCGTAAGAAAGTTTAGGCATTGTGGACGAATAAAGACAGTCCTACCAAATATTGACTTTCAAGCATGTTAGAATTGCACAAACTCTTTTTTTTTGCCTCATATAATGTATTTCCATCTATGTTTGCAGATGATTTTGCTAAATCACTATGTCTATTTCCCAGTTTCCTAACAAAATATAGAGAAATAAAGTCGACTCAAGGCTTTTACACAGTAGTGAATTTATTCCAAAAGAGGGAAAGAATAATGACGCTCAGAGCAGCTGAAGAAAAGTCAGACACTGAGATAAACTCTGTGCTTATACAAAGAGAGAATTTGATAAATGTGTGAGAGAGGTTAAGTAGCTTTAAATGAGTTGAAAAAATGACTCATTCAACGTCATATTATCATGTGTAATATAAAAGATCAAATTAGAAGTCTTGGGCATATGCCACGTGGATTTTACCCCAGGAGTGGAAACTTTAAAATATTGCATCTATTAAGTTAAACATATACTGTATATAAGATTTCTGAAACTGGAAGTATGAGAGAAGAGGTGAGCATTTTTTATATAATAGACTGTATACCGTTTGCATCTCTTTGCTAGATTTTCTCTTTATTCTTCTGTACACTCAGTGTTTGTTCCTCTCCCAATAGATTTTTGGATCTCATCAGTCCTCCTCCTTCCATCTATGTTTTTTTTTCAACATGACTTGATTTTTTAAAACCGTCCTTTTTTACTTTCTTTTTTATTTCGTTAAATTTTCCGTCTCATCTTTCTCCTTTTTTTTATTAATTATTTTCCCCTCAATCTTTACAGTGCTTCAGGCACTCAGCTCCCTCCCAACTCCTGTGTATCCCACGTTCACCCTTCAGGTTCTTCCTGTTCTCTGGATCTTACTTCTCCTTTTCTTCTCCATGCGACGCTGGCGTTTCTCCTCACGTCTTCTGGCCTCCTCCACCTCCTGGTGCTGCCGACATTTGTGGAAGTTCTCCACGACCACACCCACAAACATGTTAAGGACGAAGAAGCTGACAATCAGCAAAAAGGAGATGAAGTAGAGCAGCATCCATGGGTTGTTGTTGGTCATCGGCTAGAGGACACAGGGAAATGTAACATTAAAAAAAGGTAGACAAAAATAGGAAAACATAAATAATCCACGGGTGAGCTCAAAGTACCTACTTCCAGCCACCTCTGAGCAGCCTCATTTTAATCTCAATAAAAAAAAATACTATGAATGGAAAGTTTAAAGCCCTTTTCACAGATGTACTCAAACTTTTCTGACTTTTTTCTTTCCTTTTGAGTTTGTGTGATGCGTTGATGGGCAAAACGCTCAGCTAATAATCTGGTGCATTCACCTTTATCAAGTAGGGGTCTTGTGTGTCACCAGACAGTTTCTTAAATCACTACATAAAGCTTACAGCAGAATTCAATACAGACTATTTCCTGCTATGTGCTACATGTGACCTGATTAACATCTGAAAATGGAAAGGTTAGTTGTTGATGTCCAGCGGCCCGGTTGTTTTAGCTGGTATGTACATGAAATATGGTGATCGCCGAGAATCACTTCCAGGACAAGTTTGACACTGTTCTAAATGTTTAGGGTTACACATCTATTCAACTCGTTTTAATAATAATAATAATAATAATTTTTATTTATGAGCGCCTTTCAAGTCACCCAAGGACACTTTACAATAGGATAAAACACTTAGTAAAACAATGGCAGAATAAGAACAATAAAATACAAGCACAAGATAAAATGAACAAACAGTGGATTCACAGTGAATATGCAGATTTGAACAGTGAGTTTTGAGTTGGGATTTAAACTGGGGGAGAGAACCAATATTTCTTATTTCAGGGGGCAGAGAATTCCACAGCCTGGGAGCAGAGCAGCTGAAAGCTCTGCTTCCCATGGTGGTGAGGCGGAAGGAAGGTACAGTAAGCTGGATAGAAGAAGAAGAACGAAGTGAACGGGCAGAACAAGTGGTGGTTAACAGGTCAGAAAGGTAAGAAGGAGCGAGGTTATGAAGGGCCTTGAAGGTGAGCAGAAGAAGTTTGAAAATTATCCGGAATTTCACAGGGAGCCAGTGAAGTTCCTGAAGAACAGGGGTGATGTGCTGGTAGGAGGGGGTTCTGGTGATAATGCGAGCAGCAGAGTTCTGAACCAGTTGAAGCTTATGGAGGGATTTTTGGGGGAGACCATGCAGAAGAGAATTGCAGTAGTCAATACGGGAGGTAACAAGACTATGTACAAGAATGGATGTAGACTGGGTGGAAAGAGAAGGAACCAATCTGTTAATGTTACGTAGATGGAAGTAGGCAGAACGGGTGAGGTTATTGATGTGAGATTTATAGGAAAGTGAACTGTCTAGGATGACACCAAGGCTCTTAACCTGAGGAGAAGGGAAAACTGTGGAGTTATCGATGGTGAGTGAGAAATGGTTTTCCTTCAAAAGGTTGGATTTGGTGCCAATAAGGAGGATCTCAGTTTTATCCTCATTGAGCTTTAGAAATTTAGAGGTAAACCAGGATTTTAACTCGGATAGATATTCTGTAAGGGAAGAAGGTGGGAGGGAGGAATCACGTTTGCAAGAGAGATATAACTGGGTGTCATCAGCAAAACAGTGAAACTGAAGATCAAATTTGCGGAAGATGGTACCTAGAGGGAGGATGTATATTATAAAGAGAAGAGGGCCTAAAACTGAGCCTTGGGGTACACCAGAGGTGACGGGGAATAGACGAGAGCGGAATGATCTTAGTTGAATAAACTGGGAGCGGTCGAGGGGATATGATTGAAACCAGACGAGGGGTGTGTCAGAGATGCTGAGAGAGGAAAGTCTGCTTAGAAGGACAGAGTGAGAAATGTTGTCGAAGGCTGAGCTCAGATCTAAAAGGACGAGAATGGTGAGAAGACCAGAGTCAGCTCCGATTAGAAGATCGTTAGTGACTTTAAGTAGAGCAGTTTCGGTACTGTGACATGAGCGAAAACCAGATTGAAATCTCTTTTTTGAGAGAAAAGAATACATCTGACACTCTGTGTCCATATTCAGTACAGTTTGAAAATCTGGGGACTGTCAGCAATCTCAAAGGATGACAGTAAACAGAGGAATAGGCAGAGAATGGAGACAACGTGGGTTGGTTGGATGTGGAGGTAGTTTTTGGGAGAGAATCATTAGAAAACAAAACAAAAAATAAAGAAAAAAAACTCTGAAGTTCAGTGACAATAAAGCTGGAGATGAGAGTCAGATTTTCAATTTGGGGGAGCGCTGAGAGCTGAAAGCACTGGGTGGAGTGTAAATGGGATTAGTCATTCAGAGCTATGTTGGACTGCAGTGAGGGTTCTCCCTGAGGCGAGGAAACTGAATCATCCAGAATAATGCCCACTCTTTTTAATAGATTCTCTAATAGATTTTCAAATAAACCAATTCTACAAGGAACGTGTTCACTTTGTAGCCACTATAGAAGACTAATTTGCATCACGTTATTGGATGCTGTTGTCGTCTGTGTATATTATTTGTGGGGTTAAGGAGACAGTAAGCAGCGTGTTCTCCAATTTAGGAAGCAAAGATACATTTTTAAGATCGTGACTGGCCTCAGGTGTGATTGTTTATTAGAACATTTTAGCTTCCATTAGATAACTATAGTATCTCTGATAGAGCATTCAAGCAAAGCTCCTAATTTCACATTCCAATTATAGCTCAACTCTCACCTTCAATCATAATTTTAAACTCTCATGTGAAACTAGTTATGAACAACATTCAGCTCACATAACATTCATTGGAGGGAGTGTGGGTTAATTAAATTAAAAAAAGGGTATTTGCATTATAGCAAAGACACAGGCAGTGCACTTAAAAACAGCATAATAGGGACATTGGAGTAAAGCTCTTCAAATAAAATATACTAACAAAGGGATCTCAGAGGACTGGGCCGTCACATTTAACCGTTTCATGCATGACAACCTCAATCTGGTTAGTATTTTTATTCATCTTTAAGCATGAAAAAAGATTTTTGAACTTCATTTTTTTAAACATGTACTTTTTAAAGAGTTTGTTACATGTCGACTTAGGTGGACATCATACGTTTTGACTTATGAATTTGGTATGGAGTGACACATCAGTGTCCAATGTAGTGGTTTATGTGCAGGTATACCATCAACACTGACACAAATACAAGAAAGCAGCCTTTGAACAGCTGTCCACTGTAGTGACCACTATGTGTGAAAGGGTTAAATGTGATTCCAATGATAAAATCCAGAAGGAGAAGGTGATGTAGAAGGTGCTGCTCCTACAGGAAACATTTGTAGTATTGCAATGATATGAACAGACGATACTAAGACACGTCCCTGTGGAGGAGATCTGGGAACATCCAACTGGGTTGAATATTCAGAAGACCAGAAGGAGGAATTTTATATCCCATCTGTTAAAGAAATGTGGGATTCCCTCAAAGAGGTTTGAGTATGTAGATGGAGATTTAGGCAGGCATGTGGGCCACTCTGCTTAGTTTACTACCACTGAACAGTGAACCTGACTGACTGACAGACAGATAGACAGAAAAAGGTTTTAAGTATCTGGATATAAAACAATGAATGTGATCATTCGCATTAGGTAAATACAATGTCAGGTGAACTGCAAAACCTGATATATTATACCATATACCATATGCATGTCAATACAAGTGAAATAAAAGTATTTCAAAATGCTGAAACAAGCACAGCCTTTCTGCTTCCACAGGAATTAAGATGATAAGTGATGATAAGCAAGATGCTGCACATCAAACACATCTAACTGATCATCATTAGGTGTGAGAAGAGTGTAGACTTTCTTTTTACTATAACCACAAGCATGAGCGTAGGTATCTACGGTAATATTATTTATTACCTGCTGGTCAATTCCCACTGCATCTAGTCCATGGTACATGATGTTGACCCAGCCATCTTTTGATGCCAGCACAAACAGGGACATAAGAGCCTGAAAGGGACACAAGCAACAGCATGAATAAACAAAGCAGGGGTCTCCAACTCCAGTCCTCGAGAGCTACTGTCCTGCAGCTTTTGGATGTATCCTTGTTCCAATGCACCTGAATCAAATGAATGGCTTTGTTACCAGGCCTTTGCCAAACTTGATCGCATTCATGATTCAATCATTTGATTCACTGTGTTGGAGTGGGGATGCATCTCAAAGCTGCAGGACCGTAGCTCTCGAGGACTGCAGTTGGAGACCCCTGATTTAGACCCATCCAAACAAAACGCTAATAGTATAATGGGCTAAATCTAACAGCTGGCATTTATTAAAAAAAAAAAAGACAAAGAAAAGATGTTAGTAGATCAAACCACAGACATGAAGCAAAGTACTTTAATCGCCTAGTGCTCAGAGCAACAAACATGAACTGCTATTATGTAATAGACATCAGTGGTACAATATTAAAAACATTAATTAGCATTGTCAGCCGTGTGAGTCCTTCCTCTGTTATTCTCCACCTCTTTTTGTTGTACGATGGGATGTTGTAGCTAACTGAAAACCATCTCTTCTATTGTGGGCAAAAGGCACTTTACATTTCTTTTTTCGCATTCACGAATCAAACTGTCGCTTTTTCTCCAGCTTTAAGACCATTTAAAGGATCGACAGCATAGTACAGTGTCTCTGTGTGCGGTGTAGTTTGTGTGTACTTCTAGGGTAATATGTGGGAAACAGCCCTGCCAGGATGCCAAGCATGCACTGTATTCTATCTCGTACCTGTCCAAGGTTGTCAAAGTTGTATTTGTGGTGAACCCATCGATAGTTGGCAGCCAGGCAGTCAGATTTATTGGTGATATTCTTCACATCGAGACCCACACAGTAGTAGAACTTTCCTTTGAAAAGCTTTGAAGGAAAACAGACACAGGCAGAGGCACATGAAGATAAATCACGACAGAGCAGTGAAAAAAAACCCTTCTCTGCATAGCCACTTCTTTCACTCGGTTTTTGAAGTTATTTCACAATTAGTGTTTGTAACTAGTGCATACATGGAGCTTTATTGAAGACTCCACGAGCGCTTGATATCAACAGTGTGGTTTTCCTCCCGAGAAAAGACGTTTTTAACTCTCACTCACACTGAACATCAAAGAGGGATGTGGGTAAAAGAATGCATAACAGCAGATGCAGAGAGAATGACATGAAATGAAGTGTGCAATAGCAGGGTGGGATTGACAACCAGGTGCAAAAGAAAATATGAAAATATAAAAGAGCCAGCTGTACATTTTCCATACTTGCAAACTTGCTTGTAGAGTTAAAAAGATAAACTAGATTTTGTGATGATATTCTCTTACTGATTTAAAAAAAAAAAGCAAGGCAGAAGATGTTAGGTGGAGGGCAACTTGGACTTGGACACGAATATGTTTACCTGAACACCAAGGATGCCAAAGATGATGAAAAAGGCACAGCAGATGAGGACAATGTTGCCGATGGGCTTGAGGGACGTGATTAGGGTCTCGACCACCAGCTTCAGTCCTGGAGCTCTGCTGATCACCCTGTAGGACAAACAGGTGGAGAGGGATGGAAAGATGAAGAAAGAAGGAAGAAAAAGAAATGACACACAGCATCTTTTAGAAGCGAAAGTAAAAAGAAAAAGAACAACGTGACTGCAGAGCTTTTGTCTAAAACACTGGGGTCATTTCAGTCACTTTTCTTTATGCTGGCATCCCAAAAACTGCCAATAAACTATTTTGTTATCTCAAGAAAACAGATTAATTTAACTCGCCAGCTGACAAAAGAAAATTTAAATAAGAATAAAAGTCTGATTTCTCAAGATAATTTCTCCCAAGGAGATAATTTCGGTTTTCTCAGGATCCGGGGATAATTATGGAGAAGCCATTAACGTCTTAGTCTGTTTATCTGGTTATCCATGAAGCTATCCAACAGTTTCACTGAGATGCTGCCATTAATCTGACATTCTAGCAAACATCAGCTGCTGAAGTTGATTCCTGCACTGTGCAGCTGGAAGGTGGGGTGGGGGGTCACCACTTTTCCATGTTCAGAATTACAGATCCATTTATAAAACACTTGACTTCACTTTTATTTATCATCCTTCCTAATGTATGAATCTGCGCGGAGGTGTGGAGAGCAGTCAGAGAGAGACAGTTTATTTCAGTAGAACAGTAGAACACTTTACTGATGATAGGGGGAGGCCGTTTCATTAATCCACTGTCCTGTGTGAGAATGACTGCACCTGTGTTGTCCAGAGTGCTACGGCTGATACATTAACTGTTTTATGGTTCGCAACGAGCTGGCCCCAGTGTTTTCTGGCATCTTCAACTCCTCACTGCAGGCATGTCATGTGCCTGCCTGCTTCAAGTCCTCTACCATAATCCCTGTCCCCAAGAAACCTAGGATCACTGGACTAAATGACTACAGACCCGTGGCTCTGACATCTGTGGTCATGAAGTCATTTGAGCGCCTGGTTCTCTCCCATCTCAAGACCCTCACGGCCCCCCTCCTGGACCCCCTGCAGTTTGCATACAGAGCCAACAGGTCTGTAGACGACGCCATCAACATGGCCCTACACTACATCCTGCAGCATCTGGACTCCCCAGGAACCTACGCCAGGATCCTGTTTGTGGACTTCAGCTCTGCCTTCAACACCATCCTTCCAGACCATCTCCGAGGCAAGCTTTCCCAGATGAATGTGCCTGATCCCATCTGCCGGTGGATCACTGACTTCCTGACGGACAGGAAGCAGCACGTGAGGCTGGGAAAGAATGTCTCGGACTCCCGGACCATCAGCACTGGCTCCCCTCAGGGCTGTGTTCTTTCTCCTCTGCTCTTCTCCCTGTACACCAACTGCTGCACCTCCACCCACCAGTCTGTCAAGCTAATCAAGTTCGCAGATGACACCACCGTCATTGGGCTCATCTCGGACGGGGACGAGTCTGCCTACAGGAGGGAGGTTGAACGTCTGGTGACCTGGTGCAGCCACAACAACCTGGTGCTGAATGCCCAGAAGACAGTGGAGATTATTGTGGACTTCAGGAAGCACACAGCCCCACTCCCCCCCATCATCCTGACTGACACCCCCATCACCTCTGTGGACTCATTCCGCTTCCTGGGTACCACCATCACCCAGGACCTGAAGTGGGAGCCCACCATCACCTCCGTCATCAAGAAAGCCCAGCAGAGGATGTACTTCCTGAGGCAGCTGAAGAAATTCAACCTGCCAACACGGACGATGATGCAGTTCTACACTGCAATCATCGAGTCCATCCTCACCTCCTCCATCACCGTGTGGTACGCTGGAGCCACTATCAGGGACAAACAGAGACTGCAGCGTGTTGTGCGCTCTGCTGAGAAGGTGATTGGCTGCAAACTCCCATCTCTGCAGGACCTGTACACCTCCAGGACACTGCGGCGTGCAGCCCGGATCTCAGCTGACCCTTCTCACCCTGGACACAGTCTGTTTGACCTGCTCCCCTCAGGCAGGAGGCTCCGGTCCATTCGCACCAGAACCTCTCGCCATAAGAACAGTTTCTTCCCCTCTGCTGTTGGACACATGAACAATAACCACATGACTGTCCCCGCCACTAACACATGACCCTACGCTGTGTCACTGCATCATTTCATGTTTGGCACTGATCACCACCTGCACTCATGTATATATCTTTCTACGTAGCACTCATAATTCTTATTCTCATGTATATATCTCATGTATATCTCATGCACATATCTTTCTTTCTACATAGCACTTTAATTCTTATTGTTTGCACTGAAGCACCGCAGCAATTTCCTAATGTTGTAAACCTCAACATCTGGCAATAAACCCCATTCTGATTCTGATTCTGATTCTGAAATATGAGCAAGTTCAGAAGGAACTGAATTCATGCCAGGGTCTTTGATAAAGTGAATTAGTGATGAGTTACACTTGTGCATGAATCTCAATCATGAATAATAGCCAAATCTTCTCTCTCTCTCTCATATATATTATTGCTGTCAATAGATTACAAAAATTAACTAAAATCTTTCAATTTTCTGTAATTAATCGCGATTCTTATATAGCGCTTTTCTACTCTATCTGAGCACTCAAAGTGCTTTATACAACTAATTCATTCACCCAATCACACAAGCACTTTTTCTAAACTGTTTAGTCTACTGTTAGTAGCTGATCTGCTCTACCACCTGAGCTACAGCCCCCCCCAATTACCTATTCAGCTCACATGCTTTGCAATGTGCGCTCGTTTACAGGAACATTCCTGGGATTCTGAGTCATTCTGCACTCCAGGTGCGTTAACGTATGTATGATATATATATTATGTTATTTTACCTATTGTATATATATATAATATATATAGTATTATATATATATATATATATATATATATATATATATATATTCATTCCTAGGACTGCGCTCTTCTGGACGGAGATCTCGGATGTTGTTCCTGGGATCTGTTGGAGCCACTCGTCCAGCTTGGGGTCACTGTTACCTTTACCTTCCACATCTTCTCCAGCTCTTCTCTGGGCCCTTCGTTCTTCTCCAGCTTCTTGTGTTCCTTCTTCCTGATGTTGTTGTCATTCAGTATCGCTACGTCTATCACTACGACCATGTTCTTCTGTTGTGCAGCACTACTATGTCTGGTTAGCCATCACCAATTTGTCCATCTGTATCTGGAAGTCCCAGAGGATCTTAGCTCGGTCATTCTCCACCACCCTTGGAACAACTGGGACTTGATAACCAATCTCAGATGGGGGTGATGATATCTCCCCTCGGACCTGTCGCCCTGAGTCCCCCTTGCTGCAGCATTTGTGTTGTACCTCTTATTTTATCAGTTTCTCAGATCACTAATTAGGAATTTTGTCCCACTCTTTTTAAAGCATTTCTCAGTCCTGAGTCTGAGATGTAGCTCTTGTTTTTTTGCAGTTTCTCACACTGCTTCCTCCTGGTGAATCGTTCTTGCAGTAAAATGATGCAAAAGTGCTTGTGTGACTGGGTGATGGAAATGATTCCAAATTGTTTGGAAATGGTCTCACAACTGTTCCTAGATACAGTCCCTTTTTATGAACAATGTTGATCAGGTTTAATGTTTCAGGTAAAGCTACCTAATCCTAAGCTAACTAAGCTAAGTGAGTATTATTGATCTTCAGATTGCAAATATTTTCCTAAACTGTCCTTTTCCTTTTTAGAAACCATCCTGATGGGGCATGCAGTGGGGAAATGTGAAAAAATGACTGAAAGTCCTTCAAACCTGAGAGGACGGAGTGTCCTGAGCAACCTGAGCACACGGAGAACCCCGAGGATCTTAGCCCCACCCGCCATGGACACTACGATGTCAATCAGAGACACGAAGACCAAGAAACCATCTAGAATGTTCCAGCTGCTTCTCAGATAGGCAGTTTCCCCCAAATACAGACCCATAGACACCACCTGGGGAGATGAAGGGAGAAATGATGAGGAAATGCAGAAGTGAGCAGATGTACACAGGCACACACACTCTTTGATATTCAAATTGCTTACTTAGCTTCTCAAACAGGTATTTCATTTCATATTGGACAGGAGAAGAGACTTAAAAAATAAAGCAGTTGGTATGTAAGCGAAACTGTGGTTAGAAGGGACACAAGGAATGAAATAAAAGGCAGTTATTAAAAAGAAGACCAGGCAGAAATCATGAGCATACTTCAAAATAGGAGTAGAATAAAGATTCCATAATGAAAAGAAAACCCTATTTGTTTGTGCCGTTAATCAGCTTTCATGTTGACACTGAATCTTGCTGACCACTGTGACTGGAGCAAAAGTCTATGAATAAAACTCGAGGAAAATAGTTTACAATTTCATTTAGATGTAGAGTAGTCTGCACTGCTGACAGTGCAATGTGCTACTTCAGCAGTCTGGCCAAATCTTCTTATGTCAGGCATTTCCACATTTCGGCTTTACTAACTGCCCGGACACAGAAGCCCAAACATAAACAAGAGATGTTCGTCGAAATCGAGGTATGAACATCATGCAGTTGTTTTTTCTGGTTGATTGTTATATCAACTTCTAGTTACAGCAAGATGGGAACTCACAGTCGTAGGAAAACTCCTGAACTACAAAGAAAGGAAACGAGTGAGGTGGGTGGGGAAGATCAAGAATCTTGTATAAACTGTGGGAAAACTACCAGCTGGTGGAATGAAAGACAGACATAAGGGCAAGTGAAAAGCCCCTGAAGTGGCTCAAAAAGACATTTGAAAAGTTTGGGGGAGAAAAAAAGAGTTGACTTTCAAAGAAAAGTTGCGTGGCAGATGGGTGTAAGCCACATCATTTGACACCTGTCAAATGCTTTCATGGGATGGAGCAACTTCGGTGTTGCTGTCATTTCACAGCAAAACTTGCGAGACGCAGAAAATATCACTAGAGCCGGATTCTGGAACGTTTTTTCATTATATTCTGTATCAAGTAAAGTCTTTCAGGCAGAGCATTTATTTTAGTATTTTACTACGTTGATCACTGAAGGACAAACAACTCCAGCTGCTTATCTCAGCTGTCATTATGTGTCCACACCACATCAAGTTATCGATGCTTAAAAACATTTTTTCTGGTCAGTCTGTGCTGTTTTTGCCACTATTAGCTGTGAGGAATGGGTCACTTTTAAAGCCAGGCTCAAGTGGCTTCACCAGGAATTTAAATTTCTGGCATTTTGTGGTGGCATCATTTTCTGCCTCAAAATAAATAAATAAATACGTTTAAAAAAGAAGAAGAAGAAACTTAGTGTCACTCAGGACAAAAAAAATGGTAGTTTGACAGTTTTACACCTCCAGCCTATCATAGCTGTGTCCAACAAGAATCGCCCAGCTCTTGTTATTAGAGCTGGGCGATAGAACGATAACGATATGTATCGCGATATAACTTTTACTCGATAGAGAAATTAAGCTATCGCGATAGACCTCGCCGCTCTTGTCCTCAAAAAAAAAAAAAAAAGGTCAGCCAATCCAAATTAAGTAGCGCAGAGCCGAACCAATCACAGCCGCAGCGTCACGTCGCGTGACTTGTTACGTACAGCACAAGTGCCAAGCCGCACGTGTGTTTGTTTGGGAAGCAGCCAGCGCGTAATGGAGGAAATGAGTGTGACCGAGTCGACCGAAGAGAAAACAGATGATGGTTCCAATGCCGGAGAGATTGTCGAACGGAAGAGCCATAGAAGTTCCGTAGGGTGAAGGTATTTCGGCTATTTCAAGTCTGACAAAAAACAGAGTAGCGTGCACTGTAAATTGTGCCGAAAGCAAGTCTGGAAATACAATAAACTGGTGCATGCGTCACACTGTGCGCCACGTTATTGTTTCGGTGAAATGAATTTCTACAATACTGTTAATTCTACTCTCTGCAGTGTTTAAATGCTTACATATACACACAGTTACTGTCCCTCCACACATACGACTCGGTTCTGCTTCTATGCCCCAGCTTTGTTTACTTTTTCCCACCGAGGCTTCTAGACTTCTGATTGGCCAACATTTCTGCACGGTTAGGAATCTAGCGCCACCTGCTGCTTTGGCATGTTCATAGCAGCGTTTTCCTTCATTTCTGCCTTTATGTGTGGACGGGATTATTTTTTAAAACGAAAACGGAAAATCTCCGTTTTCAAAAATACCCGTGTACGTGTGGACGTAGCCTCAGTCTCTGACTGGAAGCGCTAATTCGTCATTCGGCTTTTGTCAGACTAAAGTAACTGTTAAAACTGTTTGAAAAGCTAAGCTATACAACAAGGAGAGATTGAGAATTTCCTTTTAGTTCTCAGTTTATTTGATATTGACAAAAGTTAGTCAGTTTTGTCTGTTCTTCTGTAAAACAAACTAAGATTTATTTTTAGAATTAATATTTTGTTTCTAAGTGGAATTGACAATTTAGTCTGTTTCATTTGTTCTATTTTGAAACTTAAACGCTTTAGCGGCTGCCTTTTGTGTAGTTTGCAATATTTGCCTTTATTTTACCCTGTTGAACTTCATCCATCCATTCGCGTCCGCTTAATGGATGAACTTATTATGGGAAATAAATATTTAAATAAAAACAAGCTGCTGATTATTTCACATTTTACTTGTGAGCAACGGCACATTTAAATCTCACAAATATAGTTATTTGGCTTATATCGTGATATATATCGTTATCGCCTGAAATGAAAAAAAAAACAAAAAACATATCGCGATATGAAAAAATCTTATATCGCCCAGCTCTATTATTATTATTATTATTATTACTTATTACTTGTTATTATTACTTGTTACATACACAATATGTAAAAATTGTGTATGTTTCTGTTCTGTGTCTTTGTGTCTTGTGTCCTGTTTGTTTGTATATGTGTCTTTCTTGCTGCTGTTACACCCAAATTTCCCCTTGTGGGACAATTCAAGGATTATTCTATTCTGTTTTGGCTGGAGCGTCACATCAGTACATTACATGCAGCTTCATCTCTTTTTAGTTCATTTTTAGGGCTTTTTCTCACTTTTATAAGACCTGGGCTGCTGGACTTGGCCTTGTGGCATGTGGTCGCCTGCTTAACCACTGAGTGAAACCAGAGCCCTAATTGGCACCTTTAAAATTCACCATTACAAAAACTCAAATGACAGAAACAAAACAAGAAACACACTAAATAAAAATATGGGAAGCCTGTCCTTCAGCTAACGTGGTGTAAATCATGACTGTGAGTATATATTTTGGGCATTAACACAGATGAGATATGTACAGCAACAAGTTGGTCATGTCCTCTGTCCTCGGTCTATGTTAATGCTTTGAGAATTACAAAACAACTGTTATAGTATTAATAGCAGCCAGCAACACTGAGGCCCCCGTGGGACTACTGGAGTGCTGTGGACCTGCCATTAAGCAGATTAAATACGATAATAAAAATGATAGTAGGTCTATTGTCAAAGCATACTTGTCTCCTCTCACAGCTGTTATCCAGCTCACAGCTTTACAGTAAATTCATTTCTTATTTACACTCAAATTCCAATTGAAATTTAGCTGAAAACGCTGTAATTGTTGCTACAGCGTTTTTTAAATGGATTGTTTAAAAAGGAAGCTCTAATGATTACACCTACAGGAGCTGCTCACACACAGAAACCCAGGTCATGAAGCCCCCAGTGCACATTTTCTGTGCTGACACTCACAGAATCAGAAACCCTTTAAACAGAGCCGGTCTGGAGTTTCAGTACTGGGGTAACTGGGATCTAACAGCTGTATTAGCCTGTCATGGATTTGAGCCACAGTAAAAACACAAAATACTTTAACACAATACTTTAACCATAATGATAAGCTGAGCATAGTTTTAGTACACTATTTCACACTTTAGCCTTCCCACACTACAAACCAGCTCCTCCCTGAGTGTTTGACAGAGACACTGCTGCCTGCTCTGTTCTCGCACTCTCTTAGGCTTTCCACAAGTGTACATGAAACAATGAGGAGTTCCCCAGAGCCATCTCCCTTCAAATTGAAGTCATGTGCCAGCACACATTAACAAGTTAAATGACTTATTTCCAGTTTTTCTGAAGATTTATTTATTTATTAAAAATAACATTTTTGGGGGAAATAGTACTCAGGTCCCCTGATACAGAACGCTCACATGCTGTTTTGGGCAACTCCTCGTTTCTCTAAATTTTCATTAATGGGGGTGTAGAGTGCAAAGACCCACAGGAACACAATAATTGCTACATTAATGGGAAAAATAGCAAGTTGAAATGAACCTGAAATTGCCTTTAATCTTTCCTGGCTGTGCATATCTCAGTCCACCTTTCAAACTGAAGGATGTTTGGCGCTAACATTAGTCTGCTAATACCAAAAAGAAGAACAACTTAAGAGTCCTAATGGAAGGAGTTCTGACAAGTAAATGCTGTGAAGATGCTGGAGAGCACTTTAGTAAATGGCATTCATTGTGCCTAGACTCGAGATAGAGACATATAGAGAGTCTTATGTCAGGATATAGCTCAGAAAAACTTGCTGAGTAATGCTACTTAGAGCTAAGAAGTCTGCCTGTTTTGACAGAGTTTCTTTCAGCCTTTGTTAGTGACCTGCTAAGAAAGTGTTACGAAGCGGCTCTGAAAGAAAAAAAATTGCTAATGTGTAGCATCAGCTTAAAGCTTGATGCTGTTCAGTTCAGAGCTGGATGTGCTGGGAGAAGCAAAAAAGAAATAAAAAAAAGAAAAGAAAAATCAATCAAAAGGGGAAATTGTAAGGAATATGAATCGTTGCAATGAGAAAAACAAAACAAAAACACAGTGACTTTAAATTGGATACATAAAAATAAATCAGTCCTATAGTAGTTTACAGAATTACAGCTGATTCTTACACTGGGTTTAGGGTTAAATAAGGGATTAGTTATGCAAGCACAATTTATATTAAAGGTAAGGTTAAAAAAAAAAACGATGCCAGTGTCATAAATCCTTCCCGGAGTAATGAAAACACAGTCCTCTGTGTGTGTGTGTGTGTGTGTGTGTGTGTGTGTGTGTGTGTGTGTGTGTGTGAGTGTGTGTGTGTGCGTGTGTGTGTGTGTGTGTGCGTGTGTGTGTGCGAGATAGGGAGAGGAACTGGGAGGGCGAAAGATAACAGATGTACCCCCTGTTTCTAATCAGAGTCTGATGTTCAAGGTCAGGCTCGCCGTGTGCAGGTAACAGTGTTTACACTGATTGCTGCTACTCATGTATGGGCTGTGCGCAAGTGTGTGAGTGTGAGGAGATGAGAGCGGGTCGTGTGTGTGATGGGGCATGTTTAGAAAAAGAAACTGTAATTAGTGTGGTTGCTTGATTAGAGCTCCACTGAGAGAGATCAGACTGACCAGACTGGAACAACAGATTAGACAGCAACAGGAGGGGTGGGAAAGAGAAACGGAGAAAAGATGACGGGAGGGTGAGACAGAAAAGGACAAGACAGTCTAATATGACGTTTTGCTCAAATAATTATAAAAAGAAAAAGCAAACAGCACTACAGGAAATCTTTTTTTCCCCTCTAAGTAAGCATTAACGGAAATGCAAAGACAGAAAAAAACTGTCAAAAGAGGAAAGAAGACAGAGGTGAAGACCTTCCCCAAAACAGTCAGACGTCACCCATCCAATGCTGGCAGGAACAAACAGTGTAACCAGAGCGACAAAACAATAAACAGTGTTTACACTTTATGGGAATGCAACTGAATAAATAAGTCTGTAAAGGGCAGGTTTGTCTGCTGAGATAAGAAAACATAGGTCTGCTCAATATGGTGACGCTGGAGTTCATAGCTATTATGAATGGCCATGCGCCAAGGCAATGTGGAAAAGTGCTTGTGTTGTTCTTCTCACTTTCATTTTCTTAAAGTAAACTATGTGCTCAGACAGAATAAACACTGCTACACATACATCAAGGAATACAAAGTACATCTAAAATAAATCTTACATATCCAACAAATACATCCATTCATTCGCTTCCACTTATCCTTTTTCAGGGTCGCTGGAGCCTATCCCAGCTGTTATAGCTGTATCCCCGCGAGAGGCGGGGTATACCCTGGACAGGTCGCCAGTCTGTCGCAGGGACAACACACATTCACTCGCACATAGTGGCAATTTGGATTATCCAATTAACCTATCCCCACAAGTTGCATGTCTTTGGACTGTGGGAGGAAGCCGGAGTACCCGAACCCACGCAAACACGGGGAGAATATGCAACCTCCACACAGAAAGACCCCGGCCTGATGGTGGAATTGAACTCAGGACCTCCTTGCTGTGCAGTAACAGTGCTAACCACCGTGCCACCGTGCTGCTTCCAACAAATACAGCTGAACAATAATGTTATGTGATCTTCAGAGACTAGTTCTCTGATTTATGACAATCCAAAGGGCAAAAGACAAACTCTAGCAGTCAAACCTGAGTACTGAGTATTTCTTCTTCAGTCACCTTTCTCACTCACTATGTGTTAATACAGCGATCCCGGTCCGTGAGTCTTTGGTACCGGGAGAGTTCAGGCTCGTGTGTGAAATTTATGTTTTTGCGGGTTTTTTCCCCATTTTTTAGAGTTATTTTTTATCGTTTTTAACGTTAACTCGGTTTCCCTGGGTCTTTTCCCATGTGTTATGAATAAATCTTCTTTTTTTTGGTACAGGTACTTATTTTGTTGTATTTATCTGCCACACCTTAAAGGCCAGTTAGTGAAAATATTGTTGAAAATAAACCAGTCCATGGTGCAAAAAAGGTTGGGGACCACTGTGTTAACAGACCTCTCTGCAATGAATCATATCTGTTATTAATCTCTGTCTCTCTTCCACAGCATGTCTTTTATCCCGTCTTCCTTCTCTCACCCCAGCCGGTCGGAGCAGATGGCCCCGCCCCTCCCTGAGCCTGGTTCTGCCGGAGGTTTCTTCCTGTTAAAAGGAAGTTTTTCCTTGCCAGTGTCGTCAAAGTGCTTGGTCATAGAGGGTCATATGATTGTCGTTTTTTTTTTCTCTGTATGTATTATTGTAGGTCTACCTTACAATATCTATCTATCTATCTAGCTAGCTAGCTATCTGACCCTGAATGGATTAGAGAAAATCCAAATGCAAAATAAAACCAGACTTGTCTACATAACTCTTATTTTTCAGTCATTGTGCTCTGTAGTGTAAACACTGTTAAACACATATGCTTTCCGTGAGAGGCAACACTCACCTCTCCATCATCAAAACACTAAAAGATGGAAGATCTGTTTGGGAAAAATGGTGTTCCAAGGTGCAGCCAGGCTGTTCTGGCGACATGTGCAACGTGAAGATTTCACATGCTGCCAGAACAGCAGCTGTCTTCATTAGTATTTTAAAGTATTTGGAAAAGGAAAATGAGCAAGCTCATAACACATTTGAGAGTGCAAATAAGCAGCACATGGAAAGACAAAAATAAAGATCCACTAATTAAATTACAAAGGAAGGGCCTGAATTTGAAATTAATCAAATGAATGTCGCACAGAAGATAAAGAAACTGAAGAGCGGAGATTTGAACGAAGGAATGGAAGTTAAAAAAAGAAAGAAAAAAACTTGAAGATGTACGATACATAACAGCGAATGCAGCTCAATCTGGGGCAGCTGCATAAATGTGCACATGTGAACTCTGCGCTGCTACAGCAATGAGATGATCTCCACATCATTGTGCTGCACATGCCCTCATTATCCCTGGTAATAAATAAATCACTACAGGATTTCTACTATTGCGGAAAAGGCCTGAAGACACATGGGCCTCAATAATGGATGATGCCATGTCTTCTGGACAGCAGATCAGTGGATTAAAAAGATAATGCGTATGTGCACTGGTTGATTGGAAGGCCAGGAGCAGCTAAAGGATAGCTTAAGAGTGATAGCCTTCTAACTAACTTCATTATCTGGATGTGCATCGCTAATGGGGCATGTGCAACTGATTAATACGTAGGTTGCAGAAAGAAGTAGGAAAGGAAGGTAAAGATTTATTTTTTAAGACAACAGTGGAAGAAAGAATCCACAGGATGAGACAAATGTTTTAAAAAAGAATACAAGGTGGACAGTAGCATGGAAATGAGATGAAAGACGAATGATTTTGGTGAGAAAGGAGACGAGAAGATTTCAGGAAGAGGGAAAGACAAGCAGAATAACAGAGATGGACTGAAAAAAAGAGGAGAGACTGGATAGGATGTCAAAGAAGGAAACCGAGATATGTAAGGAAGGCATAAAACAGCAAGAAAAAAGAGCAAAAGGGATTTTACCTTGAGAGTCATCTCCCCAACAAAGATGGCAGTAAAGATGTAGTTGGAAATGGTAAGAAACAGTCTTTCCTGTAACAAAAGGAGCACAGAAAATCAAGGAGAAACTGTTTGATTTATTAGAAAAGAAGAGAATGATTAAGAGAGACAAGCAGAGGTGGCAGATTAAAGCCAGAAAAAGCCGTTTAAGAAATGATGAGAAGCTTTTAAGAAGGACACGAGCGAATCAATGTTTGTCACTGATCGCATTAGTCAGGGTTTTGTTAAAATTCCATCAAAATGAAATGCCAAACAAGTAAGAGTTGCTGTGCTTTAATTCGAAAGTTTTCATTTCACTTGATCACTTTCCTTGCAAAGGGCTCACTGTTCAATAATTCAGTGTTGCTTAATTACAGGAAGTGGCTTGAGGCCAGAATGCAGTAAGAACTTAAAGTAAGTGGGATTCTGATACTGATTTTTCTATATTTAACTGCTTGTTGTCAACGAAGGAGTGAAAGGTACTTTTACCTGGATGGTAACAATTCCCCTGCTTTATTTGTACGTTCATTTGCTCTTTGTAAGCGAGCAGTCTCTCATTTTTATGACGGTTTCATTTCAATGGAGAAAGACAGAATATCACCAAAAAATGATAAAAAGCCCCACACTACATAAAGTTACACATCCCTATGGTGAAGCACGGAGGAGGAATCATTATGCTTTGGGCCTGTTTTTCTGATAAGGGTACAAAATGACTTCACTGCACCGAGGGTCCAAGTGCCATAAAATCCTGGATGAGAACTGGCTGCTCTCAGCCACAACATTAACGCCAGATTGTAGATAGATCTTCCAGCATAACCTAAAACACACCACCCCAGCAACAAAGAAGCAGCACGTTAAGGTCAAAAACCTAAATAATTTAGAGAGTTCTGTAAAGAGGAGTGGGCTATCCTGAGATGCGTGCAAATCTGGTGACCAACTACAAGAAATGTGTTACTGCTGTGCTTGCTAACAACGTCTCTCCACCAAGCACAAGTCATGTTTTGTTTACTTCTTTCACTCAATGACATGCAAATCGTTTTAGAATTTCTATGTAAAGTATCTTTTTCTGGATTTTTGGTTGATCTATCGCTCTTCATTAAAATGAAACAACCACGTGTACATATAAATCTACAGACACACACATACACAGCATGCTTCTTGCTCCGTTTAGTACATGTTGAGTAGTAGTATTTTGAAATATCCACCATGAATTCAAAGCGATTCCTCTTACCAGGCTACCTTGAAGAATCTTTGGCCTCTCCAGAGCCACTGTGATGCAATTGAGGAATATGAAGGCCAGCACCACGTAGTCAAAGAGTTTATGGGCAATAACAGATTGGCAGAGCAGTCTGAACCTAACAAAAGGAAAGCAAAGTTTGTGTTCCTTTGTTAAGATATGTCACATATAAAATTATTAAGGAAATTATTTTATGAGTGAAAGAAAACATAATTTTATCTTTTTGCAGTATTTCATGTGATGCAAATCTAGCAAGAGAACTCATCCATAACACAATTTCATCACATTGAAATCACCTGGGTTTTTTTCATTGGTCAACATCTTAACCCTCATAAAAAGCTGCAAAGTTCCTTCCAACTACTATGGATCTTATTAACCAGTGTAGGTTATTTTTTATGTAGATATATTAGCATGAATGAAACTAGAATGAAGAACAAAGTAAAAAAAAATGTTTGGCCTCATGATCTGGGGGACAATACCAGGAGTTACCAGACTTTATAGTAGTTATTTAGCACTAGTTCACTTGTTTACTTTTCCCTTGTTATATCTTCAGTATCTTGAGTACTAGCAGTTGTTTAAATAGCCTGACCAGTATTCAGGGGACTTGCACTGCACATTTGTGTGTTTGCTCCAAAAAAGTTACAGGAAGGGTGCCGGGTTGTCAAAGTGTCAGCTATAGAACCAGTAAAGAAAACATGCGGGTCCAGAGTGAAGCCCTCACGCACCCAATCTCACGTCATCTGCAGGCTCTGATGGGAACTGAATACACCGACTGCTGCACTCGCTCTCTTGGCGAGGAGATCGATGTGCTAATCTGAATGCTTTTCCTCAAGACCTGGCAACTCTGTCTCTTTATCTATTGATTCAAATCTGGCAACTCTGTCCCCCCGATATTGATCATCACCAGCGGCTGTGTTGGCGTAAGCACTTACCCTACCCGAGACACAACTTTTAATGTTGGTTTCTTTCTCCTTCAGTATGTTTGCCTCTATTGCTTGTTAGAGTGAACACAAATGATCTTGACAAAACATGTGCACTCACACACATACACACGCTTACACGCTCCCACACGGACATATGCAAAGTCATCCAAACACATGTACAACCAAGCAACAAGACTTTACCGGCGATACGGTCTGACGCCATCCTCACACACATACACACAGCCTTTGCTTGACAGATGGCACCTGCCAGGATGCCAAAACACAGCCCTGGGGCCCGGCTTCCCTTAAGTGGCTATCAGCACGCAGGGAATCGAGTGAGTGAGCGAGTGAAAGACTGAGTGATTTTTCTTTCATGTTGCTTTCAGGGAAGTTTCTACCGGCAATGAATTGAATTCTGACGGAAAACACAGCCCAGACTAACGCTCTGTCTTCAGAAAAAAAATGCTTTAGGAGGAGAATAACACAGTGACATCACTTTAACAAGCTATTTGTGAAACCAGGAGTTTTCTCTGTGGAAACAACACTCTGGCTATGCATCTTGTTGTTCTTCTACATTATCCAGCTAGAGCTGAAAACATTCGCAGACGTTTATTTTTCAGGGCCATTGGTCTTGCTTGATGAGCCTTTTTCCCCACACCCTCTTTGTCTCCATAGAGCCTTGGTAAAACCACTTTGCCAGAGCAAACAATTACAAGTATTAGCACATTAAGAGACATGCTTGTCTCTTTGTATGTCTCTCGTTAAAAGGTTGCATTTGTTGTACATTTCAAAGCCCACATACAGAATGTTTTGAATTCTACAGTCATTTAAAGAAGTTCATTCGGGAAGATTTCTTTTCTCAGTTTAAATATAAAAAGCTGAAAAAAAACACGTCATCAGGACAGCGTTCGATCTGCGTGACCGACTCTGGTTTGGCAGCACATGCAAACAACCCTGTCATTAGATTTGAATTTGCACCTAAATCTGTGTTGCACTCACTTATTCTGAGGGGAGAACATGTAGACTGACCACTCCTCTCTGGTTTCACACCAGTCTGGCTTATACACCTCCATCATCTTCTGGATACGGAAGCACAAACTCTTAAATTGGAGAGGAGGGAAAATACAGAAGAGGAATTAGCATTGATTTCTCTGAATTATTAGAATATTGATACTTTTCTGGTCAGAATATATGCCGTATTCTATCAGGAATAGTGCTATATAAATGCAATCCATTATTATTATTATTATTATTATTATTATTATTATTATTAATATTATTATTATTATTATTAATATTATTAATATCAACCAAAGTAGAATACATGAATTACTATTCTCTAAGATGGCTTCAGTGTGTTTGTAGACAAAGTAACAGTAAGTGCAAAGTCACTGCTGCCACAAATTCCTGCACCAAATCCTAAAATAATGATGATTTATGTCTTGTTTTGGTTTTCAGTATAATCAGGGCATTTTGGGAAAACCTCTATTTATATAAAGAATCTCTATTTATCGACCACAAGCAGCATGACTGAGCAAAGCCCCGAAGGCCCTCTCTTATTTCACTGCAGAAACAACAACAACAAACACATTCTCGACTCCTTCGTTTCTCATCTCTACCTGACACCTTCTGCACCACCTATAGCATTACCAAACTAAAGTGGCACCATATTATCTTAAAGTTTGTGTGAACTAAGCAGCAAACGTTGAAGTTAGATGGTTAAACTGCTAATGATGGGTTCAGCACCATGAGCTGCTGTTGCTAGGGTTTCTGAACTTGACCCATCCACTAACATGACAATATTATAAATACTGGAGCAGAAGTTGGAAAGTTACTATAGTCACCTCATATCATTACAGTCTACAGTTTGCTATTTAGCTAGATCTTTCCTTCACCAACAACCATGCGTCTTCCCTAATGCCTGGATTTCTTAGTAATAATGAGATAAGGAAGAATTAAGGGAGTTTCTATGGTTATTCCTGTTTATCAATACAGCTATAACAAGGACCTGCTGCTTATCATTGAAAATCGATCACAGTAAATGAACCACTGTGCTTCAGAGAGCTGGTAGTAAACCACTTACATAGTCTGTTTCTTCATCAAGGTCTGTTCTGTCCTTGCGTGCATTGACTTGAGGGAAAACCTCAACCATAAGCTGAGTGTGGGGACCTGGTGCCTTGCCATTACAGTCCCGGTGATCCACTCCTAAACCGCTGCCGGCCACAGACCCTCCTGTAATGGAGCCCCCCGCTCCAGACCCACTCCTTTTGCCAGCGTCTGGGTGGATGGGAGGAAGGCCTGGCGGCTGTCCACCTGCCCGAAACAATTCAGGGAGTTCGAGGGAAAGAGCCCGCCGATCTCTCCTTGCAGCAAAATGCCTGGAGAGGAAAAATGGGGGCGGAGGTGGATGATGAGGGGGCAGAGGATGATGGGAGTGGGCTGGGTGGGAAAGAAGGGACTCCTGCTCTGGCGCAAAGGTGTAGGAGTGGGGCGAGCGGGTGCTGTGCAAGCGGAGGCTGCCTCCCACTGGAGGTAATCCGCTGAACCCATAGCTCCTTCGACCTAGGCTGTTTGAGCTAGACCTGCAGAGCACAAGTGATTAAAGGTACAATTAAAAGGTCATACATATTCATGAACGGCTTGTAAAATGTCAGTAGAACTGTATCAACAGAAGGCGATCAATACTGTTTTATAAAGTTTTATGTGCTAAGCATTTAGACTCGAAGCTAATAGGAAAATAAAATAACATCAAAGGTCTGATGTTTCCAAGGAGGTAATTACAGCTTAATGGTTCTGGAAGTTCATTAAGGCAACAGCTGGAATCAGTGGTTGCAACTGAATTTAACTGTGTACCTGCGACTCCATCCAGACTGCGGAGGGAACGGACGCCCCCAGTTGTGGTAGTTGGAACTGCGACCGTGGCGCTAAAAGAGAAACGCAGCATTTCAGAGAAGTTTCTGATCCACTGAATGTCTCTCAGTGAGGTGTCAAAGACCCAAACACCCCAAAATTAGCAATGACAAATAAAAACTAAGTCCTAAAAAAATTGTTCACTCCTAGAATTTAATATTTTTAATTCAATGGATGATTGTATCACCTCTAGAGCGATCGACTTTTTTTCTGCAATGACTTTTTCGGCACTTACAGTATTCCAGCCAGAGACTAATGTCACTAAAACATTGGTTAAAAGGAAAATGGAACGGAAACAAGAGCGCGGCTGTTAGTGTATGTCAATTATCCACAAATTAAACAACAAATATAAAACAGCTGAACAAACGAAGTATAAATTGAGCTTTTTAAAAATAAGATTGCAGTGCACTGCAGGTTGTCATCTACTTTAATATACAAACCCCAGAGTGCCAGTTCCACTTAAAGGAACACCAACAGTTCTTTTTGTTTCCGCATGTCTAATCCTCTGAGCCTGATGGTTCTAATTATATGTTTTACCCTCGGAAATGTACATGTTGCCAATCAAAACCCGAGCCAGAGAATCTATGCATCGTCCTCTAAATAAACTGTAGCGAAGCATGAAAGCTAAATGTTAAGTAACACTTGAGTCCACACAGAGCTGCACTGCAGATCGCCCAAGAAGAACGGCGAGTGACAGACACCAGCTGCTGCCTTCACTTGCAAGCATATTGTAGCAGTTACAACTTTCTGTAAATCTGATCTAAAGGTCACTGGCTATAGACAGTTGTCATCAAAGCAAACAAATAACCACATGAACAATACATTTATATCACACACATTAGATTACACACATCTACTGCACAGTTAAACAACATGCAAACACTCTACAGGAACGTTTGTGTTGAGGCTCATTCTTTTCTAGCAATATACAACGTTAGAGTGATGAATTTCCATCACAGGCGACAAACACATCATCTCATAGTCTGAGTGTCATTTCGTGGGGGAAAAAAATAGATAAAAAGTGGTTCCTGACAAAACTTCAACCAAAAACACAAAATTTATACACAGCTCTCTCGAACACTTATTAGTTGAGTGATGTAACCGGTGCCTACTGATATCAATAAACCTGGAGTGCTGTGAGAGAAGAGGAGGAGACTTCACAGTGAAGTGGATCTCGCACACCCACCGTGTTTAACATCGTAACCTTTGCGGTTGCTAAACCACAGACTTTCATCTCACATGATTTCACTGCCCTTTTTTTTTTTATTACTGAATCACCCTTCCTGTTTGTCTCCATCACCATCTCTCTCTCTCTGCTCCGTCTTTTTTTCCTCCCCTCTATCTCCCTGTCGCCTTTTTTCCCTTCTTTCTCCCACAGTTTCTCTGCGGATGAACAGAAGAAGGGAACAGTCAATTAATAGAAGTTACCATGGCAACTGTATGCCGAGCCAGCCCTTGTAGAACTGTTTCAGTTTTTCTTCAGTTCTGGTTCAGTGGACACAACAATACGGGAATTCCTGCTGTGGATTTTTGTATACTATATATATATATATTACTGAATGTTTACAGGATGGTGCAAATAAATTGTCATTTATTAGCCATAATTGCAAGCTTTTTTCACACATAAATGTCACCCATAAATAAATGGCAAAAGAGTGCTATGAAATATAATTCTAAGATGCCATATAATAAGATTTGCAAGAATGGGCCTACTGCATGAGGTGTGGTCATAAAGTCTGCTTGCAGCATGGATGCTATTACTATTGGTGCTTCAGATACATCAGGTCAAGAGTGCAAGCAGCATGCACACAGGTTTATTGACTTTCAAGGGGTTGTGCACAGTGAATTCAATTCATTTCAATTCAGTTCAATTTTATCGATATAGAGCCAATTCACAGCAGCGGTTTTCTCGAGGCACTTTATATTGTCTCTCCTGAGGCTGCTCGGGTGGTGAGGGGGAAAGGGATGAGAAAAAACAAAAAGAGAACACAGAGACACCGTGGAAAAATAAACAGAACAAAACTAGTGCTGCAAAAGACAGGAAGTGCTCAGTGTAATCATGGGAAGCAGCATGACTAAGGTTCACCTGATCCAGCCCTAACTGTGACCTGTTAGAAAGGTTATTGCTCCTAATACCTTTTCAACATTCAAGCACTCAGTACTGAGTTCTCCTGTTGTGCTCAGTCATTTGAGGATCAACATTTGGCCAAAAAAATGAGCCCAGCTATGGCGTGCGGCCCCTGCTAACAGCACACTGACATCGTTCATCATGTGCCCTCGTGGCCAGATTTAGATCCTTTCAACTTCCAAAAATGAAATTAAAGTTCAAGAGTTGGTATTTTGACACACTAGAGTTCTTTTGCCTCTTTTTATTTTCTTGCTCTTTACCAAAAGAGGTGAAATCCAATACACGGTGGGCCATATTTGTTAAGTTTGCAGACAAAACAGGCACTGCGTCTCTTCCGAGTAGTGATGACCCTGCGGTGGGGGATTTCACAGAGTGGGTAAGCTGTCCTTCTTGGACATGAATGCATCAGAAACTAAAGAGATGGCGTTTGTACAGCAGAGTAAACACCTTTCCACTTTTGAGCTTCAGGTGGATGCTGTCTAAAGAAAAGCTGACCAACAAATGTACTTTTATTGCGAGCTTCGTGGTTGTTATGTCGGCAGAACCTCTGAGTTTTTTTTATTCTCATTTTTTAGATTCTGGTTGGTCAGGCGGTACAAGTCACTAAACCTCAAAACCAAGAACGGACTGGAAGATGTGACCCTGAATGACCTCCCTCTCTTGTGTAAGGTTAGGCCCAGTCACTCCCAGCCAACCCTCATCCAAGTAGTTCAAGCTGCTTGGTAGCCTGCAGGTCGGGTCTCATTTGGGTCAGCTGCCATTATTCTTTTAAATAAATAATTGTTTTTAATGGTGATATTTTATTCTGGACGTCTTATTTAGTGTTCTTAGTGGTATAATTATTGTGTTTTTATTGTTGGCTTGATGCTTTTGTGGTTTCTGCTGACCGTACAACAAATTGCCCCTCAGGGTTAATTAAGATCATTCATCCTTGATCCTTGAAGTGCTCAGAAAAGGACTTCAAGATCAATCTAAAAATAGCATCCACGGTCAAGGGATGATCTCCTTAAAGGGGTGGGTTACAGCGTACTAGCGGCGAGTGGAGTGTTAACATGTGCATCATACTTACAGATGGGTGACTCATGCTAAACATGACACGTGACGTGAAAGAGATGAAAACAGAGAGCCTAACATCAATAGCCCATGGTAATGAAATACTGAACATTAGATCTATGAAAATGAAGGGAAGCGGAATTTATAATAATCTTTTTAAAAACATGTAAATGCTATTAATCGCTGAATGAATGATGACGGTCATTCAAAGTTTCATTCACCCTGGTCCACCTGTTAAAGAGGAAATAAGGTTCATCCAGACATATACATACATAGAATAAAGTCATTATACAGGGTGAACCGAGACATCTCAGTATTATTATATTATATTATATTATATTATATTATATTATATTATATTATATTATATTATATTATATTATAGTCAGTATTTTAACATTCATTACAAGCATCTGTGTCCGTAACCTGACATAATGAAATACATTTCAAATGAATTGAACTACACATTCACTGTGATGGATTGCATATTTTGGGCCAGTTTAAAATCTGTAAACAGACATCGTCAACGCTAAATATAAACTTGAAACCAAGGCGTTCTGCTAAAGAGGAAAACATATTTATCATTGTATAAAGCCGCAAACAGCTCATAGAGTCATAACAGGAATGGTTGAAAAGTGCTTGGAGGCAACGTAAACCATAAAGTACACATGATTTGTTGAGAATAGGCTGAGAAGTTGTGTTTACGTGTGTGCACGACCGTCTGTGGTATGACAGTGTGATAAAGTACCAGGGAGAGGGAGCGTCTCTCCAGGCTGCTCTTGCCCAGGCTCATAACGCTGCTCTTTCTAGAATCCATGGTGAAGCTCCGCCTCTCCGAGGAGTAGGATCCCCTGGGTGCTGAAAGGGCACCCAGCTCCAGGTGGCCGTTTGGTGTCAGGGTGCAGATCCTCGGGTCTAGAATGGAAAATAGCAGATGGGTTAAAAGTGTTGTGATAGCAATCCAAACTTCCCTCAGTCATAGTTTAATGCCTGACTGCTAAGACATGAGAAGCTATTCTGATATACTTACTCCAATTTCAGTTGATTTCTGGGATTCAGTCATAAGACTGCAATTTTTTTCTCATAGCCGACACATTTCTTTTCAAGCTGTCTCTGGGTGCCTTACATTTACTAAATTTCCATTCGAAAACCTCCAGGGATGGAGACACATAACAAAAACAAAATAATAAAGAAACGGCAACATGAGACACTGGTATTACTGTGACGGCTGTAACCAACAAGCTGAACTTAGTTCTGCTCAATATTAATTTGATCTCTTTATAAACTGCTGGGGATAATAGCAGATGTTACAAATAGGCTCTAATTTGTGCTCCAACCCTGTCCTAAATAAGTTAGAAACCTTATACTGTCAACACTCTTAAGTTGGTTATGGGTGATATAGGGGTGGTTTTGGAGGCATATTCATATTCAATTTGCAGGTGCACAGCTGGGTTAAAAATGAAGGCCAAGTCTGAACACAAGTGTGGTAAATTCTACTGATTAGCTATCTACTGGCACCTGCACATTTAGCCAGGTCTCCTGTCTGCTGTGATCCCAAAGCAAAATTGTCATGAAAATGGCTGTGTGCAGGCAGGAGAGGACCCAGAAGCAGACTCGTGGAAATGGGATGTAACTCAAAAACGTCTTTATTTACAGAAGGGGAAACAAACAATACAAAACTAAACTGGGAAAAACTAGTTAGCTAATCGAGAAACACACAGAGAATTCCACACAACCACGAGGGACGATGCGACACGGAACTGCGAGGACCGTAGGAGCACACAGGGAACACAGCTGACACGAATAATGATAATAATGAGACTGAGGAAGAGCAACACAACATGACGGACACAGACGGAGACTATCAAAGTAAAACAGGAAGTACAAAGAGACGTACACTGGAGAGGGAGAGAGAGCATGAGGAGCACGAGGGAGAGAGGCAGACATGACAGGCTGGGGAAAACAAGATGGCACAAGAACTCATACAACCATGTAAACGCAGACACCCAGGGGGTGGACAGAATAATGTAGGAAACCAAGATAATCCTTAACATAATGCAAAAAAATGACAACAAACAAAGGAAACTTAAACGGCTGGGCCAAAAGGACCCAGGACCATGACAAAAATAGTCTTTAGTGGTTGATGACGTGGCTATGTTGTTAGCACTGCTCTGGAGCTTTTGTTTCCCTGTGATGGAAAACTATCTCATGTCTTTTTATAAACCCTCTTTAGTGACATTTATGAATCATTGGAGCCTACGACAGTGGTACACTGAACTTTTAATGAGTGTCTTTGCCTTGTCTTGATGTTTTTAAGGTGTTTTTAACCAAAGATAAAAAATTCTGCAATCGTACACTTTTAGCTGTTCTCTTTGGTCTCAGAGGTCTTTTTGTGTTGCTGCATTCCTTTTTTTTAAGAATACACCAGATTGTTGATTTGGCCACTCCTGACGTTTCTGCTCTCTGATAGGTCTGTTTGGGCCTTTACCATTTAATAAGGGCCCACGTCAGTTGTACTTGTGTCTTGGGACTCCACACTAAGAGTTGCAGTGACCTTTGAACATAAAATACCTATACTTTCTCCTATTAGATATTTTAGTTTTCATAATTACCTATTGTCTTTTAAAATATACTCATTTCATTCTCGAGTATTAATAAACTTAAGAGTTTTCAAGAGTTATATGGATTCATATGAACTGGTTGGATGGATGGACAGACAGGGACAGACAAACAGGAAACAGATGCATTAGAAAACTTGATGTACCCATATGAACAGGCTGAAGCCAAACAAAGTGTGATGGATTGCATCTATTCAGACAGGATAGAGGTATACTTTTTTAATTTTGCATTTTTAATCTTGCATTTTTCCCATCTATGAAGACGGAGTCTACAAGCTTCCCTTTTTGTCTGCACCGCAGTGCAGAGACCAGATCTTTTGTGCAAACTTAGCCCACTCAGATGGTATAGAAGCGATCCTCCAGCCTCTGAACTCATATTTAATCCTCTCTGAACTGCATTGTTTGTTGGATCTGTTGAGGAAGTCTGTACTGCTTCAACAATTTTACTGTGAGGCTGGATATAGACAGATCCCATTCATCTTTGTTGACTACAGGCTATTTTCTGCAATTTTACAAGTTTTTAAGCTTTTGGCAAATGCTTCCGTCTTAGTTTGAGTTGAGCACATTTAACCTCCCTTTGGATAAGCCTCAGTGAAAAACAAAGAGCTAAAATTCGATGAGCAGGCAGATTCTCGAGCACGTTGTTCCCTTTTGAGATAAATGATGCAGTATGTGAATTGAGGTATTAGCGTTAAATCCTTAAAAATAAACATTTTTAACAAAACCAAACATTCTGACCTCATGCATGTCGATCTTACTTCAGGCCTTTTTTAGCTGAGCGGTACTAATAACATGGCAGCTGAGTGTAATCAGAAAGTTTGGATGTTACTCTTACCAGACAGCTTGATGGAGTCACGTTTTTCACTCTCGTCAAAGTTGGAGGAGGAGTGATCATCATCTGAATATGAACGATTTGCATCACCCTGTAGGTAAAAAAATCTATCAGACAGGACTCGTGGTCTAAAAGATTTTTGTCACAGATTTTTTTTTTTTCAGATTTTGTCATACGCCAGCCTTTAATCTCCGGGGCAAAACAGTGCTCCCTCACAACAGCTATCAGATGTATTTAAACATACTATCAGACAATCTTAGATCGACGCCCCTCCTCAAGGATAAGTCCGTAAAACCCTCAAAGTACTGACACACTACTCCAGGAGCCCTCTCAGACTTGGTTAAGACCAATGGGATTTCCCCTACAGTCTTCACTGAGGGAGTAAATTGGCTCAATAATCCCTAGTGTGTCGCAGTTGTAGACCCAGAACAGATGAGTGGAGGAAGGGGAGCGAGCTGGAGGAGAAAAGGCCGACAGCGAGAGAAAGGAGAGAATAAAAGGCAGGAAGAGAGACAGACTGAATGACTGATGGCAGGGTTTTGTTTTGGCATTTCAGAAAGATCAATCAAGAGCCGAGTGATTTGTGTCAATGTTTCCCTCCCAACTCACACATCATAGCTACATGCCATGAATATGGTAATGCTTTGATCTGTATATGAAAACTCAACTGGGTTACTCAACCACACTACAATTTTCCAGTGATATCATCTGACATCGTTTGACAGCTGAGGGCAGATTGACAGCATCACTTTTGCAGTGTTTTCCACTGAGAGGGATGGCTTCAGAAATTCTGCTGTATTTAATTATTATTACATAGGACCAATACTATAATGTATATCATCACTCTTTTTTTCTACAGCACAAAACAGATTTTAAACTTGATTTTTGTTGGATTTTCATTTCTTTTACTATATTTAGATCCTCATGTTCTCAAACCTCAAGTTTGCTCACCTACAAACAAATGAACAGTCTGAATTTTCACTGTAGTTTGGTTTTAATAAAAAGAGACAGAATATCAACCAAATGTCTAGACATTTGTCACTGAGTGAAATACGTATTTGATCCCCTACAACCAAGCCAGAATTCTCATTCAATTCAATTCAGTTTTATTTATACTTCTGGCTCCCTCTTTAGCTGTGTGTCCATGTGGCACACGTATTACAATCAAGTAATCATTAATCAATGAATTATAGACACCCCTGATCTCAACTTATTATGTGTATAAAGCACAGCTGTCAACAGAGTCAATTTCTTCCATTTTAGCCTCTCCTCCACCACGGGCAAGACCAAAGAACTGTCAAAGGACGTCGGGGACAAAATTGTGGAGCTGCACCAGGCTGGAGTGAGCTACAAGACCTTCAGCAAGAAGCTTGGCGAGAAGCTGACAGCTGCTGGTACGATTAGTCAGAAATGGAAGACATATAAAATGACCATCAACCTTCCTCAGCCTGGAGCTTGATGCAAGATTGAGCTCTTTGGCATAAACTTGACCCGCCATCTTCAGAGGAAGAAAAATGCTGAGAATGACATAAAGAAGGCCTAGCCCACAGTCAAGCACAGAGATGAAAACTATGCCTTGGGGCCGGTATAGATACAGGACAACTTCACCGTATTGAGGGGCCAATCGATGGGGCCATGTACTATAAAGTCTTGGATGAGAACCTCCTTCCCTCCCTCTGCTCTGCTTTCTTCCATCCTGAAGATGGATCATTGATTGGTCTTCCAACATGACGATAACACAAAACATACAACCGAGGCAACAAAGGTGAAGAACATTAAGGTCGGTGCATTGCCTCCAGACATCAGTCCTACAGAAAATCTGTGAAGCCCAGAAAATCTGGGAGCTGAATTTTCAAGTTGCAAGAGTCACCCAAGAAAACAAAAAGGACACAAACTCTTCCGAGATGTGTAAAAATCTTTTGAAAAACTATAAGAAACATCATACGCCTCTGCTTACCAACAAGGGTTTCTCCATCAAGCGCTAAGTAATCTTTTGGATCAAAGATTTATTTCACTCAGTGGTGTGTAAATCAATGTAAAACTTTTATGTAATGTGTATTTTCTGGATTTTTGATTGAAATTTGGTGTCTTTCCATTAAAATTAACCTACCAAAAAAATACAGATTGTTTATTTCTTTATCAGCGTGTCAAATATTTGATTCCCCCACTGAACATCATTTCAGTTCCTGCTTGTACTGTGATAACAGTTTGACATTCAAAAGAAGTATTGCAGGAAATACGTTTTTTATGGATGTAATGGCTTTAATGTTGATAGAAGTCACCATATTTAGTGCACAGAGCAAATACTCTGAACATTATGTGTGTAACGTTTGTCTATCCTTGCCTGACTGATAATACAGTCAACTTGTATGTATGAGGTTTTACACATCTATGTAAAGAAGCTAGCATGCAAAGCCCCTCTGCTGAGTTTATTATGTAACAGGAATGATAAAAGATGATGCAGCATAATATCCATACTGCACTTGAGGCACATTAGATTGTAGGTCACCCGAGTTTTGGCAGCTCAATACACAGTCATTGCAGCTGTATGCATAAAACGGAAAAAAACAGACTTAAAGCACAAAAATACATTTTGAGCTGTGTTCAAATGCAAGCAATACATTACATGTATTACATGGACTGTGCAGACAGTCTGATTTAAATAGAATTTAATCCATTTTGTCAAATGCCATAAGATGGATGGCTGAAAAACAGTCGAAGTGTTGACTGTGTAGACATGCTGTAAACATGTAAATCTGCTCAATTCAGTGATTATGGAAATCAACAGAGGGCAACAGCTCGGTTTATTTTAGCTGTGAAGGTCTTTGCCAAAGGTTAAATTCTTCAGTTTGAGAGACACAGACAGACTGATATCAGTGGACCACACAAGAGATCACTGTGCAGGGAGTGCAAGCATCGGGTCAAGTTAGATAGAGAAGTGCCAAAGTTTGGAAATGTATCTAAATCACAGGCGGCCAAACAGCTTACGAGGCCGTGCTTTTTACGATATTAGAGATGTGGCACTTATTTGGTGGATGTTTTCAAATATCTGTAAGCTAAGTGCTCCTCCATCAATTTATACGATTATTCCATTGAGTCGTGGTATAATTTGGACTTATAAACTAGTTAAATTATTGCCAGACATAATCGTGTTCATTTATTGAGTTTCTCTGGTGGCTGTTAGAGGCCAATACAACAATAATAATTAGAAATATTTCACTACTGATGAACACAGAATTGGATTAATAATTTTAGATGAGTAACAATTAAAAGATGAACAAGCTTACATTGTGCAGTTTGAAATGTGGCAGCAGTCAGCATCGGGTTGACCTATGCCTCTTACCTCCGCCTGAAAGCCTTCAACCAGGATGGCGACCAGCAGGTTGAAGAGGACGTAGTTTCCAAATGTCATGAGGGCCACAAAGTACAGAGCAGCAAGCGGTGAGGTCGCTGCCATACCATTGTACAAAACTGCGTTCCAGTCCTCCTGGGTCAGAATCTTTGAGATTTGCATAGACAGACGTAGGAGGTTAGTAACACAAAAAGGGCCTACTGATTGTTAAACGCTAAACGACTCTAGTCATGCTAGAGTAAAAATAGAACTGCAACATCCTTGTGACCAATAAAACAATTTGGCTGGTTGGTTAAACAGAATTTTTTCACTTTTACTGACCAACTGGAAGTAGTTACAGTGACCAGCTGGTTGGCCAGAGGTTGAGGATGCAGCACCCTTAACCCTCTCACACATAGTGGTCACTACAGTGGACAGCTATTCCACTGAAGGCTGTTTTCTTGTATTTGTGTCAGTATTGATGGTATACTTGCACATAAACCACTACATTGGACACTGATGTGTCACTCCATACCCTGCCACCCACTGGGCAGCCAGCGTTGTCCACCTAAGTGGACGTGTAAAAAACTCTTTGAAAAGTACATGTTTAAAAAATGAAGTTCAAAAATCATGCCTGTGGTTTTTTCAAGCCTAAAGATGAATAAAAATATCCAGGTTGAGGTTGTCATAACTCATGGATGAAAGGGTTAAGCTATGGGTGACCACTTTGGGTTGCAAGGTGACTGCACTGGATCCCCGTTTGCAACCAATTTTAGTCAGTCACCACTGCATCTCTTTGCCGGAGTCAACTCAACTGGTTGCTAACTTTGCCAACAGCAAGAAACTCCTTCCCGGCAGCAACTACGTCACTATTTGTAGAAACATTTCAGAGATTCTGTTTTAAACATATCAGGTTCTGGCTGTACTCTGAATTTAAAACGTTGATGTGACTGTTTCAATGTGATTATCACAGTTAACTGATGAATTATCACAAAGTGATGGCATGTAATTGTTAACCTGACCCTGTTTAAAGACCCTAGTGTGACATGTTTGAGGCATGTTGTGCTCATATAAATCAAAGCTATGATATGTTGAATACCTGAAAAACGGTGACAATAGCCCACAGCAAGGAATCAAAGTTCTTCCTGTCTGGTACTGTGTCTCCGGTCTCCGTCTTAAGACTGAATTTGCATCCAAAAATGTGCATCCCAAGGATACTGCAATACAATATACCACACAACATACACTCGGTCATCTGATATACCTGACTAATAATTAAATGCAGATCTTTGTTAAATCCATTGAAGCATGATACAAATACAATCGTCTTTTATAGAATCACACACGAAGACGCTTTGGATAATTAAGCTGTATCTGTATCCTAACGGTTCCTAACTGTGTAAATTCAGTTTTATTTATTTATTTATTTATTTTTAAGTGTCATCATTTGTTTTGTAGTGTGTGACTTTCCGAGCTGAAATAAATTAGATGGCTGTAAATGCCTGAGTGCTGTTGGACGCTGGGGAACGGCTACATGAGATTTAATCCGCTCCAGCGACCATGTAAAATGTAAAGAACCAAACTAAACATTCACCAACAGTCTCAAATGTTTCATTTAGTAATATTTCTGAAGAAAAAAAGCATTCACGTTGCCATTATGGGTATTAAATGTGGCGTTACAGAGAAAAGTTTTAAATTTAGCTGTTAAAAATCTAACCGATGGAAAAATGAAGTTGTCTAATTACTTTTTTTTAACACTGTATGTAAAATAACATCTAATTTAACAATGACTTCCTTTTACATTAACCCTGTGTATGAGTCTGAACAGACACACAGAGGATTTTTTTAAAGCACACTGAGATCTCAGGGTCATTTTCCTCAGACATTACAAAACAAAATTACAGGGATGTGAGTGGCATGCAAATCTGAAAACAGTATATAAATAAAGACAACAAATACTGTGTACACTGAACACCCACTAAAGGACCTATTAACTCTCAAAGCAGTTCTGTGGCAGTGCTTGAGCATCACAAATGTGCCCTTGTTGCTCTACTCACTTAAGTGTATGCTTGTTAAAATCTAACCAGATCATCAAGGGTCTGCTTGTTATTTTGTACCCAGGGTTAATAGCTGCTGTGGAATGTTGTGACCGTCTGTGCTACAATGGTTGCTGGTAAGCAGCTGTGCAGATCTAAAGCCAATACGTGCCACACCATGAAACTAGAGGGTGAAACAGAGATCTGACTCACAGTACTGTTCCTGACACCAACTAAAAACACAGCTGAAAGAAACGGATCAAACGAGCCGTTTACATTCTTCTTCTTTTATTATGATCACACAGTGTGTACACCTTACCTAAAGATGAAGATGAAGAGCATTAGTAACATGCAGAAGGTGGCCACGTTGTCCATGGTCTTCATCAGGACCACCAGCTGTCTCCTGAGAGCTGGCATGAACCTCACCAGTTTCAGCACCCTCAGCAGCCTGAAGGTCCTCAAAACAGACAAACCACCGTCCGACTGGCCGATAATCTCACACACACTGAGGGGTGAAGCACAAAATACTGCTAAATGTCCATTTTAACATAGCATGTACAGAAAAAACACTTACATATGTACATAAAGCATAAATGAAAAAATGCCCTTTTACACGTAACTACAATAACATTTACATTTTGGTTGTATTACATAACTACAATAAAAAGTTTAAATTTCATGATACATTCAGTTCATACAGAGCATATTTTCCTCAATTAATTATATAAATAAACAAATCTTTTGTTTTAATATTTAATATTAATATTTTTAATAAGACTTATGTTTTACTGCGAGTCTATGAGGATGAAGAATAATTGTTTTGTTTTGTATTTTGCTCATTTCTTGCAAACACGTTTCAACAGTGGCTATAACTGCAACTACACCTGCCCTGCCTGAGATGACCATATGATGAATATCCACTCTCACTGACATCACACACAGCAAAGAGTAGAAAAAACTGGTGGAAACATTTTGGCTCATGGGAACTAAATGTGAACATATTTTATGCCTAAGAAAACAACTTCTAACTGCTTCTTCGCTCTGTAGTCCATCGTGTGCACACACAGCCCTGGTTCATCACTTGCATTAGATGCCTTATTTTAAAGCATGATTCAAAGGTCAATGTTAAGTACCTTAACAAAATTCCTCTGAAAATAGTCAAGTACAAGGACTGCATTGAAAATCATTTAGAAAGCGTCCATTTTCAACACACACTAACACTGGACTGTAACACATTCAAGAGGTTTATCTTAGCTGGTTGCACACAAGGACTCAACACAACACATCTTTGCTATTGTATCTGCACTACTGCACTAATGCACATAGGCTTGATTTATTTTATATTCCCTTTTATCTTTTCATAATGATCTCTTTCTATACTAGACTGAGAGAGAAACTGCAAACCCTGTACATGCAATGAATTGAAAATCTTGAATCCAATGGCCGAAGGAAGACTTTGGAAGACCTTCTGAAAGACTGGAGAAATATTGCTCAAGATCATTTTCAAGCAATATTGCAGATAATTATTGCTGCAGCACAAGGCCAAAAGTGTTCATCTTCATTATTATACACCTTCAAGTCCCTAACCTTTAAGGGAATCAGTACTGATTCTAATTTCTCATTTCTTTTCCCATCAACTCAAGTAAGTGTAGTAACTGATCCATGTTAAATTTGTGGTCACTTTTTAATCTTCAAGTAATTCATTTGTCCACTAGCAGGTTACCAGGGTTCTTGAGATTGCAAGTGAAGCTCTAAATGCTTTTATTTGTACATGAGTTCACAAAACGTGATGGCTGAAGTTTTGCTGTCTATTTTCTTTCTCATTCTGACGGATATTTAACGTGAACAGAGAGCCGTTCTCTCGTGAAAAATATGCCTTTAAAGAAACACGTCTCCTCGGGTTGGTAGCTTTCAAAGGCCTCACTCAGCACATCAAAATAGCGTTGGCTTTGAATTGACAAAGACCGAATAGGGACCCTTGCATAGCAGCTCAGTATAAATAGCTGAGGACGTTCAGATAGAAAAAGAGATGGAAATGGGTAGCGGGGCAAGAGATAAGAAGACAGATGCAGATATGTTCAATCACCATGTATCTTCTGTGATGGGTTGCACATTTGATCTTGTTCAGTTTTAGTTGCTTTGATGTGTATTTGATCTCGGGGTTATAATGGGGATCACACACAAAGGCGCCTAACCAGATGAATTGGGGGAAAAAAACACCAGCAGATCAAAGGCATTGCCACTCACCTGAAGCTTCCAGGCACACAAAACAAAAGACAAAATCTGTTTGCTGCTTTCTGACGCTTTGGCATCTAAATCCATACAGGTGGTACATTTGAACAAGATAGAAAGCACATGACAATTTAACAAAGTATGAATAATTAAACTGCAGGCTCTCTTTCCAGAATCGTCTGGCAAATGAAAAAAAAGCCGATATCTAAATTACATCAGTTACTATATTAGAAACTGTTTTTTTTACTCTCCAAAGCCTACTTCCATCTTCTTGTGCTATTGAGGACATTCAAACTCTAAAATTACCTTTAACTTTGTGCGATTTAGCTCTGACATATCTATGGCTGTCCACGCATAAGGGTAACCTTTAAAAGCTGTACATAACAACTGCAATCAGTGTTTTAGTACCTTATGATGACAATGATTCCATCAAAGACGTTGTAAGGGTTTCTCAGGTAGTTGAAAGAGCCAAAAGCTGTGAGCTTGAGGATCATCTCCAAGGAGAACATGCTTGTAAAGACGATGTTGCAGATCTCCAGAACATTGGTGAGCTCCTCTGGCTGTTAGCATAGAGACAAATAAAAGTAAGAGAAATTAGAAATGAAAGAGAGGTATATAAGCAGGGGTGCACATAAGTGGTCCGCAGGTGCGCATTCGCTGTCAAAATAAAAGACGCGCACCAGATAAGAAGTAGCAACGTGCGTTCGCGTACATATAAAAGGCACTGTTTTTGCCTTTTATATGCTGCAACTTCTTATCTGGTGCGCGTCTATTATTTTGACAGCGAATGCGCACCTGCGGACCACTTATGTGCACCCCTGTGTATAAGGATGATAGGCAGAGACATTCAAAACAGTCAAGCTTCTAGTTACTAGCTAAAAAGAAAGTGTGATTATGCTTAATTTAAAAGTTTAAAGATAATAAAGATCTGTCTTCTGAAGGTCTCAGTTTGTTTGACAATCAGTAAAATATCGTCGGCATGTTCAAATAGTCTGTAATCTGCTGTCTGCACCAATCCCAAACAGCAGCAGGCAACAGTTAAACCAATTATAAAGCTCATCAATACATTTTGCAGATATTAATTATAGAAACAGAATTTACTCAGTCCACCCTGAAGACTGCAGAAAGACAACATTTATATCCAAAAAATGACTTTAAGAGCTCAGATTTCATATATAGTATCTTTTTGGTCTTCAGTTGTCAGTTTACCATCATAGTAATTGCACTAGCCATAATTAATCATAATAAGTCAACTTATTAACACACTAGCACAATCATTTGGTTATTTCTTTTTTGTTGTTTTATTTATTTCATTTTCAATCCTCCATATGCCGTTGCAACATATCTATCTATCTATCTATACATACATATATATATATTCTTGTCGTCTAATGTTGTTCTGTTTCATTTGAACACATCTCTCTCTTTCTGGCTTTTTGTATAGATTTGCTCAATACGATGAAGAACAGCCATATATATACACGCAGACACACATACAAAGCACTAAATCTTGGCACACTCGTGATTTCCAGCACATCTCTATTCCACAGAGCTCCTCTGCAACTTCAGCAATGACATTTCAACATCCCAGAATCAATGAGCACTGTGTTTATCATATTTACATGTCTGTGCGCATGTGTGCAGCTTTTTGTTACCCCTATATACTGTGTGTGTTTGTCACGCCTAATGACTGTTTGCAGTGTGAAAACATGGGCTAATGATGTATGCCCATCAGGGTCCAGACCAGCCAAACAGTGCTGGCAGTCCCTGGAGATCCATTACTGCTGTCTCATTACTGCAGACCTGGAAACAGATCTAAAGACTTGAGTTTTTTTGTTAGCTGATACATGGAATCAAATTAGAAAAGCAGGGATTTTCTATCATACTGAGGACTTACAGGTTGACTTAGAAAAGTAAGCAGAATTCACTTGTGAACTAGTAGTTTGGGCTCTAAAAATACCTGTAATCAGGCAGTCAAATCTAAATTTGTCAAGGAAAGGTGTTCGAATCAATCATACACTGCAGTTAGACCAGGGTTCGTAGTAGTAACTTTCTTAGCGAATAATGCAGCAAACAGGTGCAACAGGGTAAAAAGAAAGGAAATTTTCACCATTTGAGCCAATTTATTTGAAATGGCAAAATGCCAAAGCACTTGTCCTTGGCACACTGTTGGAGGAAATCAAACTTGACCTTGAATCTTCAACTAAATGAGGTCATGCAATAACTCAGTGCATCGCAAATTCTTGTAGCCCATTGAACTTCTTTCTGATTTTGGCTTAAAAAGAGAGACGCACATAAATTGGATGCTCATACGCAATTAGCTTTGTCAGATGGTGCTGCTGACTCTCATCGTCTTTAGGTCTGTGTGTGCCATCCTAATCTAATTTGTCCAGCACTTAGTGTTTTCTTCTTGTTGAAATGAGCTGGTCAATTCTGCATAAATAACATCTGAAGAAGTACTCTGATCTGAGATCTTAACTGAGAACGACTGAACTTCAGAAGTCACTCCCCAGTAAACAGCACATTTCCACATAGCGACACACAAAGTGCTTACATATGGCCCACACACCGCAAAGAAGGACGGCTGTTTGATGGCCCAGATCAGCTTTGCCAGAGGCAACCAACACATGGGCCAGCACAAGGCCAGTTGCAGACACACTGTGCTGTGCCAGAACAGTTTCAGCTCTGGCCCCAGATGTCAGCCTAATGTGTACCTTAATCAAGCCATGTAATAACAACATGTGCCAGAGCATAATAGTGCAAAAGTAACATGACAAAATTGTTCAGCCTGTGAATGGACTGATTCTTATATAGCGCTTTTCTAAAATGGCCTGTATTTGTATAGTGCTTTACTAGTCCCTAAGGACCCCAAAGTGCTTTTACATATCCAGTCATCCACCCATTCACACACACACACTCACACACCGGTGATGGCAAGCTACACTGTAGCCACAGCCACCCTGGTGCGCACTGACAGAGGCGCCAGGATTACTCTCCTCTCCTCGCCTCTCGCGGATTACTCAAAATGCTCTATACAACATGCCACATTCACCCAATCACACACGTTCTCTACACTGAGTGCTTCCTAACTACATTCACACATATTCACACTCTTGACATGCAGACTGGAGGAGCCAGGGATCAAACCACTAACCTTCAGTAGGCGACCTGTTGTACCTCCTGAGCTACAACCACCCGGTGGTAAACGTGAGTAAACCCTCACTAGGTTTTGGATAAAGTGTAAACTCACAAACCTGTCAAACCTGCATCTGAAACGTTGGCTAGCATAGCAGTATAGTATTGCAACATGACATTTGGATCTTCTAACTAAAATAGGAAAATAAGAACATAAATAGTGCCATCATTGCCAGACCTGGCCCACATCTGGTTGACATACACCCTGCCATGACACCAGTCAGTCAGAAGTGCCAGCTTGATGCTGGATCTGGGCCAGACCTGTTTTCTATGAGCCTGGGCCACATACACCAAACCAGAATCGGGCCAGATGTGGCATACCATCACATAAACAGTGCCATCTACGCCAGGCCTGACCCATATCTGGATGACATACCACTTACCATGCCAGAAGTCAGCCAGCAGTTCCGGCTGGTGTTTTAGCTAGCAAAACAGTGTGGCTGATGAGGAGTGAAGACACGCTAATGACAACATGTACAACCACTGGAGATGTGAGAAGGACAGACGGAAACATTTAGGTGAAATTTAAGTTCTTAATCAGTTTTATGCTTATTCTAGTGTCATTTATAAGAATTTTCATCTATAATGGTCAATAATCATTAAATGCTATTGCTATGAGTAGCAGAAATTTTACTGTGTAATTAAATATTTTACAGAGTTAATGGAATTTTCACAGAACCACATGCTTTTGCTACAGCACACATGTCCTTGTGCAAAATGGGAAAGTTTTAATTTTATCATGACAAAATGTTATCTCTAAAAGGTGTACATGTCTCATTTCTTCCAGAGCAGCCTTGCACCAGAACGGAGGACCTTTACAGGACTCTCTCCCAGACCTCAGTACGACCCTCTCATGCAGTGCACACCAGGAGCTTCACACTCTGGCTCACACTCATAATACAAGTCAGAGCTTTAAAGTAAAAGTGTGAAGTGTGCTTTCAGAATTGGAGTTTATAGCTGGTTTGGTTTGGTTGGCAGTTCATGTTTTGCCATAATTAAAATTAAATATTTAGACTTTCAATAGCGTTAACATACTACACAGGTCATGAACAAGATTTTTGTAATTTTCATTGTACGTGGGCTAAAGCACTTCATTTACAGACATGTAAATACTGCAATTTGATTCTTTTAATAAAACATGTAACTTGGATGCAAGCGATGCTGGCGTGACCACAGTGCACACGTCTGCTGTTGCTCACAGTGGTCCAAGGGACCACTCAGGGAGTTTGTGTGTTTGCTCAGACACATGAACAATTTGAGGGAACATTGGTTGCAACATGGAAAAATGTAGAACAACTGAAACTCTGTGAACACTTTCCAAATGCTCTGTATTATTATGTACTGTATTATTAAGACCGCATCTATTCTCAGGCCCACTTTCATGAACTAAAGTAGAGAAGCTAAAAACATCCACAATGATCTTTCATTTGTCTCGTTATCTCAAAATAACAACATGTGTTTTCTCTTGGTAATTACTTTATTTAATAATTAAGAAGTTTACGGACAGAGATCAAACAGCGCTGCTCTATGATTGTCTGTCTTTGCCCGAATTTTAGAATTAAAGGCAAACAGAAAGGATCCAATCTGATGATGCCGGAGTAGCAGTGGTTGCATTCTCAGGGAGCAGGAATGCCATTTCTGCAGGGTGCGAACTACACGGGAGCCAGAAGGAGCTCGTCTCCTCTTAATAAGACACAGGGCCCCTGAAAACATGATTTATTAAATTTATTAAATATGCTTTTTTGGTGTGTCTTTTTCAATGTATTTATCTTTTCTGCATTGCATGGAGGGTGATTCATTAATAATTCCCTTTACTAAGAATACCGGCATGCATTCTCTGCAAGCTTGACCTCACCCACATCTGCTACAGACAGACGTTGGAGGACACCCTGCAGCAGTCTGACTTGATAAATCATCAATTGTGGAACTGCAATTGGAATTGCATTTAGCCCATGTGTAAACAGGATTTTAAATTTCAGGTTTGTTGAAAAAAAGGATAAATTTGAGTGAAATCTGCAGAGATGGCATGGACAAAGTAACTTGTTTATTATTCTAGTATTATTCTTGTTTACCGGGCTGGAGCTAAATATAACATTACTGGCTACAATAAGCTCTTCTAGTTACCAAGTTGGTCAGAAATGTGAGTAAGTTTTTCAGACTGACATATGGGGCCTATCACTGATCCAGGACCTTGTGTTGTCTTTGGGTATGGCAACCTTAAATAATTAATAACAATTTCAATAACATATATCATATAGCAGTGCTATGCACCCCCCTCCCTCATCATCCCCCGTCTGTCATGCTGATGCATCATTAATTCTCAAATAGCAGTTATTATTCTCTGATATGTTATCTCACTTGGGCTGTTCATCAAGCTCAGCGGTGGATATTAACTGGCTAAAAAAGTAGATGGACTGACATTATTGGGTGCGTACACTGGTGGGCAAAAGATTTGGCAGTGGTATTGTGATGGTTTGCTTAGCCAAGGACGCTCAACAAGGTAGCCTTCTTCTGGGGTGCTGGCCAGGTTTCCCTGACATGTAAGGCCGATTTATTTTAAATGCAAAGTACACAAAGAGTGTTTGCACATTTAAGACCGAACACCCTGGACACTGATTGAAAACAAACCTAATGCAATTTATAATACACACACACTGAAATATTTTCAAAACACTCAAACACAAAAACAATATAAAATACCATCAACTAGTAAATTCAGCGCACAAATAGTCCATGATCTCAGTTCAATGCCGTTGCTTGAGTTCATTCACAAAACTAAAGACAAGGAACCCACTCAGAGGTTTTTTTTTTTATTATCAGTTCCTCAGTTAATTCTCTGTCAGTCCAAAACAGTCACACGCAAGAAAAACTGCAGGTTTTCTACCCGCAATGACGCAAAACAAGAAAGTGAGCTCGGCACTTTCAAACAAACACTTTCTGGAATGGATGCCCGATTCACCACTTTACTCCAGTGGAGTGTCCCAGCGTGAAGTTAGCCTCCTACTGCACAAAGGGAACAAATAATGGAGAGTTTCAGCTGAGATGGGCCACAGAGGTTATCTCACTGCTTCCTTCTCTGGCATCTTCCATCCCAAGCCCTGGCCCACAAGAAAGAGAGTAAAAGGGCTAAACCATCTGCAAGCGCCAAATCCGGGCAGTGACTCGCTATTCTAATTACTATATATACGTCGTTATGTAGATAAAGGCCTTTTACTTTGTTCTCTGGGACAAAAGAGGAGGAAGGTTGAATTTGCGGCTGGAAGATGACAGGATCCTGGCCATCATGAAAGGAACAGGGTGTCCACATGAACTAACAGTGATTAGAAGCGAGAGGCACAACCTGTCAGTTTTACTACCAGGTCCTCAAGACCACATACTAAGGATGATACTGTTTGTCAAGAAAAGCTGCCAGCAAAAAGATTTAAATCTGCTCTGTTGAGAGGCTTTCCACAGCACAAACCTCAGTGATGACAGCTGGCCAAAACAGCTGAAAATTCTGTTCCTCGCTGAGCTTGGGTATTAAACATTGCTATCTGAGGCCAAAAGAACTAAAGATGAGGAGATTTAAAGGTGGTGCAAGAGACAAAGAGGACAACATGCCACGAGCTGATGGAGGACTGGCACTAAAATAGATTGCATGTCAACTTTGGAAAACGATCCAACCTTCTGTTTTCTTTTCCTCACCCCCAACCGGTCATGGCAAATGCCTGTCCCAACCTGAGCCTGGTTTTGCTGGAGGTTTCTTCCTGTTAGAAGGGAGTTTTTCCTTCCTACTGTCTCCATGTGCTTGCTCATAGGGGGTGATGTGATTGTTGGGTCTTTACACTACAATATAAACAGCCTTGAGCTGACTGTTGTGATTTAAAGGGCTATATAAATACAACGGAAATGAAAAATCAAAAATTCATCAACAAGGGTGCCTGAATGAAGACGTCATCCTGGCAAACACATCTTCTCACATGGTCTATAAGATAGCAACCACCCCATTTATGGTTCCCTGTTTAGCCTTTTTATTAGAAATATACCCTTTTGTTAGTTCTTAATTCTCATTTTTTCTCCCTCTCCCTTCTCATTAACTGTCTGTGAATTTCTAGAATGTTCTGATAGAATTTATAAACAGCCTATACAACACATATTTACAGAACTGATAGCATCAAAGGATGACATTTGGACATTACACTGTCCGAATAACATCTGGTCTCCTGCCGTAGTGGCAGATATAAAAAAAAAAAGGAAAAACCACCCCGAACAACAACAAAACCTTGGACAGGTGTAAGTACCTCCCTTCTCTACAGGTGGAAAATCACAGTGATGAGGCAGATCAAGCCTCTGATACTCACTGTTCAAACAGAGGGAGGCATGACTTCAGTTTGCTAAACAGGCAGTGGAACCACAGACATTTCAGCTCACTATTTCCTCACCATTGAAGCAGCAAAGACTCTCTCTCTCTGCCTCTCTCGTTCTGCCTCTATTTTTAGCAGCCCCTGAGATGAGAGACGACCCACCACTGCGGCGGTGGCAGGCGTGAGTGGGCGATGGTATAGCGAAAGCAAGAAATATTGATAGGGGAAAAAAAAAGAGTTCACAAAGCCGAGCATCAGAAAAAGAGAGGAAAGAAGAAGAAAAGAAGAAAAATCAGTGAAAGTTGAAAAAGAACAGGAAGTGCCTTATTTTCATTGCTTGGAGAGAATTTAATCAGTGCGATCCAAACGAAAGTTCACGCTTGTATAATATGATGTCATGATCCTAGATGCAATCTGTTGCATAAACTGGGGGAGCACACTATAAAGACGAAATTAAGCCAACACCTGTACGAATGGGGGAAGAGCTTTACACTGCAGGAGTGTGGACATGCAGGGCAATGACAGGAACGAGGTAGAAGCAACTTTGTAATCTCCAAAGGAGCCAACATGGCTGTCTTTACTTTCTATAACAACTATTAGAGAGAAAATCTGCAGCGCATGCATCCAATGTCTCAACAGCATCTAATGTAACAGTCAAATGATACGTACACAACAGTTTAAATGTTAACAAATAACTTTGTTGTGCAATTCTAGAAGTCATCAAAAATTGTCCAAGTTATAAATGATTGTAAAGTTATTATTGTTGAATTGTTTGTTGACAGTATTTAAGTGTCCGTGCTGATAGACAACAAAAAATCTATATACAGTACTGTGCAAAAGTCTTGAGTCACCCATTATATCTTTACATTTTAATAGGAAAATGGGAAGTATGTGCAAGTATGTGTTGTACGTCTCTCCCGACCCACTGATGCGAACAATGCTGATGACAATTTGAATCAAACATAGATTCATCACTTCATAAGACCCATTGCTCTTGTGTAATTTGTCATTCTCAGTGTTAAAGGCTTGACAAAGAAGGCATCTCGACTTCTTTGTATTTGCAAAAACGCTTCAGCTCTCATCTATGAAACTTTATCAGAACCCTCGAGAGCGCTATTTAACCCCTAGTGCGGGCTGTCTCATTTGGAAAGTGTCCTGAGGATTGTTGACCCACTACTGATCACGTGAGTCACACAGGGTGAAGGTAGTCACACAGGGTGAAGGTAATCACCCACGCCTTTTTTAAAGACTCATGCAAACATAAAGACCGCCATTACCTGGATGACTGAAAACCTATACAGACACACAACACACTTCCATCTTTTCTTCCTGTTTCCATTCCTTGAAAATGGCTCCTTGTCACCTTTCCACCTGAGACTATTTATGATGAGGCATCAGCGAACAATAGATGGACCACCTGAAGGGCATCTCTCAGGTCCTGTGTCAGTGCTGATTTTTTCCCTATTTCTTAAGGCCGTGACTTTCAGATACTGTTCATCTGCTGTAGATAGATTTGTAGTCCTGTCAAGGACACACTGTGCTGAGATATGTCAAGTTTGCAACTAATAACTGTTTGGAAATCATGCTGTTGGTGCAAAAGTTATACTTCATGCCTGTAAAACTGTGTTATCTTTAGCTGAAACTAATAATAAAGAAATGGGAACATAGTATAAAGAAACATGAAGAAACGAGTACTGTCTGACAACTTTTGCACTCTAGTGCATAACCCTCAAATATATGAAAGACTGAGAGAGATAATTAAGATATTTAAATATTTAATTAAACACTGAAAGATTTCATAAATAATGAAATAAATGAGGGGAGTGGATGAGGAAACATGAACAAATGTAAAAAGCCAGCCGTACCTGCTCGTGGTGCTCAATGCCCATGCTGATGGTGTTGATCAAAATGGCGATCATGATGCCTCGGTTAAAATACTTGCTCTCCACGATGCCCCACAGTTTCATCCTGATCTCGTACCACAGCTCCTTGCATCCCTTCTTCGGACTACAACAGGACTCTTGACCTTCATGGCCTTGTTTGTCCTTCCCTTTAGTACCAGACTGTACACCATCCCTGTCTGATTCCTCCACAGTTCCCTCTTCTGTTTCGTCACTCGCTGCATTTCGAACTGGTCCCACCCCGTCAGAGAGCGCCAGCGCTGCCGCGCACTGAGGGCAGCCGTCTGTGGCGGAGGCAGCAGTGAGGGCCACAGGCTCAGCGGATGAGGCATGGCCTAGTTTGTTGTGATGGGGACATGGCGGGCCTTTCAAAATGCAAGATGGAGAGATTAAAGGGTGATCCTATAAATCAAATAGATAAATACTACTTTCTTACAGTTACGTACCATGTCTTAACCCCGCTCTTCTGTCACGTCCTTCACGTCCATTGGCCTTCCTCTCCCTTCCTTCCCCGCCTCCTCTTCCTCTTCCAACACCATGAAAGCCACGAGGTTTCCCCCGGAGGGTGTTAAAAAGGGCAACAGTTTGCCTCCTCGCCTTTCGGAGAAAATGGCAGACCAGCTGGAAGAGCTCTTCGTAGCAGTCCCCAGGTTCACTGGCCAGGGTGGAGGAGGATGAACACCGAGCTCGCTGCTCCTGCATCAGCTGATGCTCCCGCTGCTTGGTCTCTGAGAACTGGGTGGCAATGACCACGAGGCACAGGTTGATCATGAAGAAGGAACCGACCTGGGAGGATGAGAGGCATGCGCACATTACATAAACAAAATTTAAAGCTGCGTGTTGCTTGACTGTCGCGTTCCACCCCAAGCTGCCCAGTGCTGAAAAAGTGTTTACTTGTGAGAATCCAAACTAATGAGATGTAATTATTTTCACAGGGCTTTTGTCTGTTTATCTGTAATAAAAGAACCCCTTTAAAGGCCTATTATTAATCCTAAAACACTCCCATCTAATAAAAAGGTAATAAATCATTCTTAAATATAATGATCTGCAACAGTTGGAAGCTCCAGCATGAAACTGGAAACCCCTAATTTGGTCTGTTAGTCGACAGCTTCTGCCAGCTAATAATGCTGAATACAAAACTCTCAGCATGATGGCCTTATGCCAGAGCAGTGTAGCTCTTACCTCTAGCTTGTTAGTCCACTTGGCTGGACAACTCCAGACATAACACATTATACAATATGTTCACAAACAAATCTGCTCCAGTGCCATCCTGAAAATACTTCTTTTTTTCAGCATTTTAGTATTACAACCAGCAAACCAAGCAATGACTAAGAGAGGAGAGCTAACATATTAGGTGGCTTGATGCTGTTGTAGCTGTAATAATTAGCAACTTTCTTTTAGAAAAACCTATGATCATATGAGACAAGCCTTATCTATCTATCTATCTATCTATCTATAGGTTTTACAACACTGATTTGTTGAGAACAAAAACTACAATTACACAGTATCTTATCCTTTTTTACCCTAAGGCATGAAAATATATATTTTTGAAGGTGAAAATGACAACAACATTCTGGTAATGCTGATACTTTATTCATATAAACATGTAATTATTACAACTATTAAACACCATCATCACCATCACTGCTCTATCACAAAAAAATCCGCAAAACTACCATGTATCAGTATCAGTTCAACATCTTTTTACACTAATACAAAACACATTTACAACACATGGCAATAAACAGCTGCTTGTTGAAAACTAGTTTCTGCACTTATAGAGCACTGGTAGGACAACCAGCCCCACCCAACCCCTGTTATGATCTCTTTTAATCTCAGTTAGCTCTCAGTATATTTTTAAACAGCTGCTTGTCATTCCAGGTGTAGCTCTCCAGCCTGTGACGAGTTCCCCTCAAGCACAGGGGTGTCAAACATGCAGCCGGGGGCCAGAATCTGCCCGGCAAAGGCTCTTAGAGACTTTTTCTGTAATTTGGGTTTTCTGTAATAATAATAATAATTTTACATATTTATTCATCCATATTATGGAGCAATTGTGACCACACAGTTTACTCTGGAATCATCTCCCTCTTCAGATTAGGTCATCTTCTTCACTAACACGCTCAAACCCAATTGAACATGTGCGTTTTTCATTAGCATTAACTTACAGTGTCATTTTCCCCCAGTGCATCTCTTTTACTTTTATGCGTCAAACTCATCAAAGAATATATATTTAACATTCAGAGACTTTTTTACTGCTGTTGAATGTCAAAATATGTCAGATATGACCCGAACAGTATGCAAGGACAGAACATAGGAATGAAAAATCTTGATACTAAGACAACATGTTCTAAAGGCAGACACATTATCACAGAGATGCAAAGCAGAGGAACTTATTTAGACACCGTCACATACCCTGTCCTGTCTTGATCATCAGTTTTTGTGGTGCATTTGCTAAAAGCCTGCATTCATAAAAAAGTAAGTGGAGAAGTTCGTGAAGTCTGATGAGGTGTATTGTAGCTAAACTTACATCTTCTGAACTTACAATAGGTAGAGTCTGGTGTTTATGGAGAAAACTGGTAACAGAATATTCAGCTTAGTTTAACCTTGACTTGGAATCTCTTAAGATGTCTGTGCTTTCAGCAGTCTGCTAACTACCAAACTTACCTCCATACAGCTACAGCACAATATATAAAAAGCTTGTAGGCGTATTGGGACTGTTAGGAAAAGGTGTCTACCCCCAACTGAAATCTGGCGTTGAACATTGTAATGCATGATTCATAATGAAACACACATCTGGTGTGATACATGAAAAACTGAGAGCAGAAAGGTCAGAAGAGGGAAAAACAGGTTTCTTTTACCGTCACTCCTTTAACTAAAACCTTAGGTTGTGTTTTCCTGCTTAACCACTGATATCATTCAGCCACTAAGGACACTTTTATTTAGATGTTTTAGGCTCATTTTCCATGAGACACAACTGGTAAAACAGATTTAAAGAAAAAAAGGGAAAAAAAGAGATGACAAAATAGGTCAAGGTCACCAAGAAACGCTAAGCTGATGTGGAAAGAAAACAGGAGGAAATTAAGCCTAGTGCTCTGCAGGCTGTGATCAATAGTGATTGTAAGCCCCATAACCTCACTAAACCACTGCGACAAAGACTACGGAGAAAGCAGAATGTACGTGTGTGTCCGTTTTAGTGTAGAGACTGCCTTTTCATTGATTCAAAGCAGAGATTTGTGGTCAGACTGGTTCATGCCAGTTCACTGGACTTGCGTACTAAAAGGGAGGCAGTGGGTCCCAGCACCCGCTCAGCACCCTCGCTGATCCCATCAAATATTTATGCTCACACTCTGCTGGAATGGCTGAAATACAATTAGATTAGTCTGTGTGTCTCGGTGTGTGCACTTTTAGAGTTTGCAGCAGAGGTGTGAGAGGCAACTAGTGTTTGAAGAATAGTGAATGAAATAATTACGTTGCCTTCTAAACAAGAAAGCTGCAAAAATCTATGTTTTCTACAAAAAAACAAGACCATGTGAAAGGCTTGTAAACCTTTGGGAGTGCATCACATTTACTATTTGGTTTTGTGCTTTTTTCAGTCCAAATGGTAGCCACGGCAAAATGGACTTTCGGTACAGTGCAGTTTTCCAATGGTGCAGTTTGCATTTGTTCCAGCACACACTGAACACTGAGTACCAACGTGCAGACAGACAAATCTATGATTAAATAGTAATGATATTCAGACGTGTAGTACTGTTGCTAAAGACACAGTGTTAACCAAGATCAAGCCAGTGCTAAAAAGACTCCTTTTTAGTGATATCCCTGAAATGAACACAATCAAATGACCACCAACAAAAATGGTGAAGTCCACATTAGCTGAGGCTGTTTTCTTTGGGTCATTATGCATTTTTACTGTAAAGCTTCATCAGATCAGGCTTGCAGCATTTGGATGAATCTGAGCACAGAGTGCACCCTGCACACTGCAGAATTGTAGAATCTGCTAACTGGTCACTTGTGTTTATTAATGTTTTGCCATGGGCATGTATGGCTGCCATACATGCCCATGGCAGAACATTGCGTCATATTTGACAGATTATTAAACTTCTCATATTGAAACAAATTAATCTTTTTATTATTTGTTTGTATCAAGGTTTTTTGAGGCCCTTTGAGGGGTTTTCTGCATCAACATCTCTGTGAACCTCATAATGATAGTTCCAGTGCCCAGGCAATAAACACACACAAATAATTTCAGAAAAACAAACACGACGATAAAAAAGCTGTGATGTGTAATAAAGCAACTTCTGCAAGGCCTTCAGGTCCAATTGTGATTCAGAAATGTAGTGCTGAACTCTGGAATTATTGTTTTTGAGCATACGTTATGACATATAACAACCAGTCTCTTGCTTTCTTTTATGCGAAAGGGATCGCCAGGACACGCGTGGAGTGAAGCAGATTATTGCAGACACTGAAAGTATCTGTTAGAAGAAGGGGTACACAGATGAGGTGTATTAAATGATTTGTTTTAAACTCACAATATGCATATGTGGGCGTTACAAACTATGTTTTTAGCCCAGATTTCGGTGGATTCCTCCTATCATTTGCTAAAAACACAGTATTTTAACTACATTTTGTGGATGACTCTGTGGACTTTCCTTAAAAATATACAGTAACAGGGCAGGACATCTCTTGTTGTGTTGTGGCACATGTCCATATATGCAAACGAGCTCGATGTTAATACCAGGTATAAGCGAACACAGAAGGTGAGATTAAAAAGTGTCAAATCAGGAGGATTACTACGCTTTACAGTTTTGCAACAAAACAGGTTGAGGGTGGCATTTGTAGATGTCAAAGCTTAATTCCACAGGGCCAAACTATCTTCCATGCAAAGCCTTTAATTCCACTGAGTCCTCTTGTCTAAACTGCTCTACATGATGGTAATCACTGCAAAGCATCTCTCTGACTCTCTCCATCTTTATCTCACTTTTTTCATCTGTCTCTCCATCTGTCACTCGGTCTCTGTATCTCTCTCTCACGGCTGTTTTCATCTAGCTTCCTTCTAGCACTCTCTTGTACTCACTCTCTCGCGCTCTCAGTTCAATTCAATTTTGCACACTTAATCTGCATGCATGTTACGTGAGTGAAATCGTCAAAGCATCTAAACGCAACCTGAACTTATATCTCTCTCGTTTGCTGGCACCTCTGTCTTTCTCGGTCTTGATTGCTGTTGCTTGCTGCATTCCATCTCTCAGCACATGGTGTCATGCAGCATTAAAGACAGAATGATGAAAAGTCTCCTCATCTGTTTCCCAGGGAGATGAGGACACGCCTGTGATGTGAGCAGAACTTTTAAGATGTAAATAGTAAATCACTTTCCTCCACTAAGCCTGTTTGTGAAACAAGCCTTGAAACATGCTGAAACAAAGCCAACAAGAGGCTGGCAGTTAAATCTTTTCTCTATGGGGGGGAAGACTAGGGATGGGTACCGGTATCGCACCGGTTCTGACATAAACGGTAGTAACCAGACCGAAAAGCAGCGCACATTTCGGTGCTTTATTTTGGTGCTTTTTTTTCCCCTGAGATGTCATACGCTTTGGATTCTAGCCAATCATTTTACCTCTGCAAGCGTAGTAGGCGGGCCCAGGTACGTACGTTCTTTTAGAGCAGAGCTACAGATTAAAAATGCCCAAGGTGAAGCGGTCAAAAGACTGGCTGTACTTCACAGCAAAACATGCAAACTCAGCAGCAACAAGTGCTTTAAGCTGATGCTGTGCAAAGGAGGTAACACCTCGAATCTGATGAAACACCTGGCGACGCATAGCGTTTTGTTAAAAGCCGAGAAATGCGCCGTATTTAATAGCTAGCTTGCGAGACCTCACACCGTGCACATCTACTGCGGGTGGGTTGCTTGTTATCGGACCTGGAGTTAGCAACATCCCCCAAAAACCCGAAGAGGAGAGTCCTGGCCCCTAGCCCTGCCAGTGTTGCAGAAATGATGACGGATGATGATGGCAGCAGCAGCCGTTCTTCTCTGGGTGAGTACCTTAACCTCCTAAGACCCAAAATCTTCCACGGCATGCATCGGGCATATTGGGGCCCGATGAATGTAAAAACAAAGAATTACCACAGCTTATTTTTTTACCTTCTTTTTGTTTTTATGAAAAATAAGAGCCACATATGAGGATATTTGTTTAAAATTCTGAGCAGTATAATGTCCTCGTAAGTGGATATCAGGCCCTTGTAGAGCAAAATTGAGTATTTTGGTCTAAATAACCCAAAATGTGATGTCCACATATGTGGACGCCAGGTCCTAGGAGGTTAATGTTGTCCGTGTGTAATTTACGTTGAGTAGGCTAACCACGTTATTAAATTAATGCATGTAAGGTGAACTAGCAAACATCGTTGTAGTTACATGCGGCTGTCTTCTTGTTTGATGGCAGATACTCCCTTCACCCTGCCAAAAAGGCTAAAATGACCAAAAAAAAAGTGGAAAACGGCTAAACATGAGAGGTTTTTGGACAAAGTTTGTGTTTTTTCCATTGTTTAAGCACTGCTTCCAGCCAAGAGTGATGCCATATATACCCCATAGCTGCAGAAAAGGCTAACATTGTTATCTTTTTACAAAAAAACAGCTGAACATGAGAGGTTTTTGGACCAGTTTTGTGTTCTTCATTCTTTAAGCACCAGTTCGAGCACCGTTTAAGCACCGTTTCAAAAGTACTGGTATCGGATAAAACCTAAACGATACCCATCCCTAGAGAAGACATATGCAACAACTCCAGGGAGCAAAATCAAGCAGAGATGCTTAGTCAACAACATAATGAATTGCAACACGTTCATCTTGAGAAACTTTAATTAATGGAGATTTGCATCCTCATTTAGATCATATTTGATGCATTTATGCTTTGGTAAATCCATAAGAGGACAAGCAAGGAGGAATTTTAGTTTCAGTCCCAGCAGTGAAGTTAATTGTGTTACAACATTTGATGACGGTCAAGTTTTCAATTTTCTTTTTAATGGGGATTTTAAAGTTACAAGAGGGTGCTACTGTAGCGAGACAGAATGTAAAAGAGACAGGAGCAATAACACCCATTAGCTCGTTGGGACTTGTCTAGAGCATCTCAGGTTGTATTTTTACAGTTGAATTAAAGATCACATGGAGCTGTCAGGGTTAAAAGCCTTTCTTGCCTGAGCCTGACTGTTAATTCATTTCTCACATACAGCTTCCCCAGGTACTGGTGAGGAAAGTTTAGGGTTACAGTGTGTGTGTGAAACAGCATAAGAACTTATTATTAACATTATTAACTAGTTTGTGCATTTATTATCCAGCCCTCAGAGTTATGGCTGGATCAGGAGACCCTTAATGCTTCCGTTATTACGGTGCAATAGGCCTGGGCTGCTGGGGACCCATGATGCATTGAGTGTTTCTTCTTTACTCACTTCTTTTTCCTTTCCATGTTTCCATTTAATCATTTGTTATTATTAATCTCTGGCTCTCTTCCACAGCGTGTTTTTATCCTGTCTTTCTCCCCTTACCCCTAACTGGTCGCAGCAGATGGCCGCCCCTCCCTGACCATGGTTCTGCTGGAGGTTTCTTCCTGTTAAAAGGGAGTTTTTCTTTACCCCTGTTGCCAAGCAATGGGTGACAGGAGGTCATCATATTGTGGGGGTTTCTCTCTATTATTATAGTCCTTTACCTTACAATATAAAGCACCTTGAGTCGACTGTTTTAAAGTGAATTGGACTGAACTAAATTGAACTGACTGTTATAAAGCCACAGGCACATTAGCAGGTTGACGTGCTATAAAATATTAATATGTTACTGCACTAATGTACTAATACTATAGTTTTAAGTGACAATTATTACACTTTACATGTCAGCCTAATAAAAACTGAATACTGGCCTCAAAGAGACAATCAACAGTTGAAACTGGAAAGCTGTTAAATAAATATGATGTCGTGATGGCACATGCACATAGCAGAGGTTCACAACTGCTGCAGAAGCTATGCTGAATACATGCAAAATAAGCGCATAACTTCCAATGGGGAAGAAAAAAAAATACGAAAATTAAGACATTAATTAATTTACAACTTGCAAAATAACAATCTGGATTCAACTCAAGATAGCTCCTGAGTTGTAGGTTTGCTTCTAAATAGATGCTGGTTAGAATAATAAGACTCTCTTAGTCAAATAAGTCTAATATATCTAATATATCTCTAATATACACTCGTATGAAAAGTTTGCACATCCTTTGTACACTCATACTGCTTCCATTAACAGTTAGGAGCTGCTAAACAAATCAACTTGATTGGTTAATCATTAGAAAGTTTGACCACCTCTATAAGAGCAGAGGTTTTGGCAATTTATAAGTCTGGACTATTCAGGGGTGTTTTAACATAATGCACAATGTTTTTAAGATATACAAACAATTTTTTTTTTTTTGTGTGTGTCCCGTTTGGATCTTTAGCCATCAGAATTGTTGTCTTAAGGCCAAGAAAGATGCCAAGCGGATTTATTTTACCAAGTGGATCATCATGGCCTTGCCATATTGGTCCATTTGATTGACCTTTATTATAATTATGAATTTATTTTATTTTCAGTTGCTACAAACGGGACAGACATGACTGGGGGATAGGACAGGGAGAGAGAATGAAAGAAAGAGAGGGAGAGAGAGAAAACCAAAGGGGAGAAGAGACGGTGAGAAGGGGGGGAAAAAAGAAAAAAAAAAAACAAACAAAACACCTGGATCACCTGTATGGAGAAAAAAAACAGAAGAGAAAGCAAACAACAAAGAGCAACATAATAAAAAAAACAGCACCATCACAATAAACTAGCTAGCAGTAGATAACAGTAGATACTAAATAATAAACGATATTGTGCAGCACGCAAGCTAGACAGCGCACAATGTGCTTTGAGGCAGCAGCCAAGAAAGGTGTAGTCCGCGTTTGTGAACACCCGTGTGTACACCTGTGTATATACCAACAAATTTACCACAAGGTACAAAATGCAAAACCATTTGAGCTACATCTTAGACTCTACGAGCCTGTAGTCTATGGAAAAGATATATATAAATCTTATAAAGTTTGTATCTGTCTTGTGTGAAACTTGTATGAGACGCATACAAGAGTGAAAACAGAGTGAAAAAAACCACAACGATGAAATGTTTTCAGAAAAGTGGACCAAAATCCCCCACGACGACATGAGAGACTGCCAAAGTCATACAGAAAACAGCTGCTTCATAATGACTGCTGCTAAAGGATGCTTCTACACGCCACTAAATCAGGGGGTCATTTTTCACAGGACTGCATGTATGAATGACATTTGCTTATGTTGCTTAAGAGTTCCCTGCAGTATTTTTTTCTATATATTCTATGTAGCGTTTTTACTAAACTTCCTATTTCTGAGCTGGGCTGTGCAGTTTGTCATGTTAATTTCCACTGGTGAGGGACAGACAGACATGTCATATGACACACTGTTAAACCTTATACTGTGATCTCCCTCAATACGTGAGCCCTGAGGGACTCACTCTAATTATCTGGATTTCACCTAAGATCAAAGAGAGACACCAACATGTGGTTGCTTCCTCTCGCCCGTCCTCCAATCCTCTCTCTGATTTCATGCTGACATTCTAGTCCATCTAGTCCTGCTCTCCCTGTCACCGATCCATCCACCCTCTTCCCATCCTTCCTTCACTTCCTCCCCCCTTCATCACTTGCTCTCTTAAGCTTGCTCGCAGTCCTTCTCCTCACTTTCCACACCTCAACTCCATCTGTCTAACAACTCCCAGCCCTCATCCACCCACCGCCCCTTCTCTCACATTTCATCATCTACTAACCCTCACTCCAGCCTTTGGTTATTTCCTTCCTTCCTTTCATCCTCCTTCCACTCTTCATCAGTTATATATATATTATTTTTTTGAAAAGGCAACCATTACATCACAAATTGGATGTAGTTAGGCAATTTTCGGCTGTGTGTTTCTACATAAATGAGAACGAGCAGAGTGACCGATACATGAATATTGCCCAGTATACACATCAGTGAGAAAGAGGAGAGCGAATGAAAGCAGCAGGTGAGTATTAGAAGGAAGCCGGGAGGTGGTAGAGATTTAAAAAACAGAAAAAGAAAGGGTAGTTGCAAGCAGGTTAAAGAAAAGAGGGAATGAGTGAGGAAAGATGGATGAAGTAGAGAGGGGTCGTGGTAGAATAAACTGAGTCATGGACTGATCTATGACAGGACAAGGTAAGAAACACAGGGTGCAGCTTGAAGAGATTGGCAGATTTAAGGCGATAGAAGGATGTAGAAAGTAATCTTAAAATAAATTAAGAGGTAAAGAATGAAAGGCGCACTGGCTCGAAGAGGAAACTGGAAAAGAGGAAAAGCTCCTGTCTGAATCTGAAGGCAGGCAATTAAAAGTATAATAAAAAGACAAGACAGCCCCTGGGTTGGGGAAGTAGTCGGGACTGGCAGTCGTGCTGCATTATAACACTTTCAAATACTCACACACACACACACACACACACATGCGAGACAGGCTAAAAAGAAATATATTGCACCAACATGCACCAATGCTCACACACAAAAAGCATGAATATACTGCGGCACACATACAATGAGGGAAACAAAAGGATTGAGATTAAAAAGTACTTTATCAGAAAAAATGATGGATTCTTCAGCTCAGCTTTCAACTGTGTCACTGACAGCTCTGTGTGTGTGTGTGTGTGTGTGTGTGTGTG
>NW_024582584.1:767152-781906 GCF_018398535.1 Haplochromis burtoni
TGTGTGTGTGTGTGCGTGTGTGTGTGTGCGTGTGTGTGTGTGTGTCGTATAAAAAGAAGGAAGGTATCTCAACACAGTCATATATCATGCTCACAAAAATCAAATACATCAGCAATTAACCTCAATAAGTAGATTTTAAGCAAGTTTCCTTAAAGCAAATGCTGAAGCACCTGAGCACTGACTCTAACGTGTCCACATTTACTCTGTTGTTGTAAATACGAGTAAAGCCATGTCTTACTTACAATTATAAGCAGGATGAAGTAGATGAAGTTATAGAATGAATGAGCATCCATCACGTAGTACATGATCTCCACCCAGCCCTCCAGAGTGATCACCTACAAACAGAAAGACATTTGACAGTATCTGTTATTTAGTTTTTTATTACTGAATGGAAACTGGAAACCAGAAGAAGCATCTGGCTTGTCTCTATCTGAAGGTATCAGTTCAGCTTTATTTATATAGCACCAAATTACAACAACAGTTGCCTCAAGGTGCTTTATATTGTATAAAAAGACCTTACAATAATACAAAGAAAACAGAGAAAACCCCAATAATCATATGACCCCCTTTCAGCAAGCACTTTGGCAACAGTGAAAGAAAAAACTCCCTTTTAACAGGAAGAAACCTCCAGCAGGACCAGGCGGCCACCTGCTGCGACCGGTTGGGGTGCCATGATCCATCACAAATGCTCACAAACGTATAGACAGTATGCTCTAAATGCAAACATGATGATTTGTAAATGTTAAACAGGGTTATTCTGTGGACGGATCCTTGCTGGAAGTAGTCAGGAGCCTCCTTGATAGGCAGAGTGAAGTGTCCACTACCACTACAACCCAACCCATAACTCTCTGTAAAATGGAGACAATGTGTTTTTACAACTTGATATTAATCTATTTTAATATAGTTTAAACATGTTGATTCAAGTGCTGATTAGGTGTTGTTATGTTTGGACAGAGCTATGCAAGCTTCTCTGTTTCCAGTCTTTGTACTTAGCTGGGAAAGAAAGTGAATTGTTAAGAAAAAGCATACAGACTTTTTTCCCAAGTTTTTATTTCTAAAAAGTAAGGTAGATTAAATTTAATTCATTACTCCTGCTCAGATATAGATGTAACCAAGAAAGCAATGGCAGGGAGGTAACTGGTATCAGCTGTTTCACAGCCATCAGTACGTTTCAGTGTGTTGATGTAATACTCTGAATGTTTTCTTGGTTATTTTTACTGCTGTTGTTTTTGAACAGTATATAAATATTTCCATTATTTTCATTCATATCCATTTATATTTATATGCATTGTAATCATTGCATCCTCCTCTGCTTAGCCAAATCATGGTTGCAGGGCTCCATCCCAGCTGTGACACGGTTGGAGGCAGGATGGCAGGAGGCCAATCATCAGTTACCTTAATACCTAAACCCACACATTTTTGAACTTGTGGGAGAAGCTGGAGAACCTTCACTGACATGCGAAGTCCATATATAAACCCCCACCCAGCCTAATTTAAACCCAGTACCTTGATTTTGGTGAGGCAACATTGCTAATCACTCCAACACACTGCCACCTGGATATGTCTCCCTTGTATTATTTAACAGCATCAGATATCATGAATTATAAAAATGACAGAGGATGAATCATCACACAGTTAAACAGTGTTTTAATTACTCGATTTACTTGTACAGCCTCAGGTTAAAAACAAAAAAACCCACCTGAAAGATGACAATCCAGGCAAAGGCAATGTTGTCAAAGTTGATGGCTCCTTTGTGGGGGTTGCTGTACCCAGTATGACACCTGGTATAGTACTGGTTCCAGTTCACACAGAGCCCTGCTACACTGACGCTGCCGTTGGCCAGGGGCTCGGGGCTCAGACCGATAGACTGGCGATACAGGATGTCATCTTTGTCCAGGCAGCATGTCTTGCCTCCTTCTCGGCGGGCCGGCACATCGGAGCAAGACATGATGCCATTGTCAACAGGAAGGGAGCAGATAAAAGGACGCTCGTCATCCTCATCAGCCATGTAGTAAGGCCGAGGGAGACTGACTCCGCTACTGCTGGAAGAGTCCAGGAAGGAGACGATGATTACAACAGTATCCTAAAAACAAAACATTTCCTTGTACAACGTAATGTTAAAAATGATAAGTACACTTTGAAATGGGTCAAAAAAAGAGGGAAAAGGAAAAAACTGAAGAAAAAATACAGATGAAAGACTATCTGAAATCAGTCTTAAACATTTATGAATTGAATGGTGAAAAAATCTGCTTGTCAGAGTCAAAGACATCCAGTTTTAAACATCCAGTCATAGTAAAATCAGCATAAAATGTGTGTATTATAGACAGGAATAGTGTATTTCATCAACAAAGTCTCACATTTAAAACAGGCAGAACAGAAGTCATATTATATGGGTGAAAGAGAATTTTGCAACATTTCGAGGTATTTTTTTAATGAAGATATCTAATAAATGATCAGATGAGAAGAAAACAAAATCCTCTCTAAACTTGCCATTCTCATCCATCTGTTTCTTTACAAGTATAGTGGCATGCAAAGAGATGCACACGAGCCTAGATCAAAGCTTCATGTGTAATAGTGCATTTTAAGTTTGTTATATGAGTGCTCACAAGTGGAGAGATGAGTGGATGAAAGGACAGAGATAGAGAGAGATGATTATGTGTGTAACAGTAAAATTGAAAGAAATACACAACAAGCAGACGCATGCACACAGACACAGAGGCAGGGTGGTAGTGATGGAGACATTTTAACCCTGACACATCTAGCTGACAGTCTGCGGTCTGACTCTGTTTGACAGCCGTTGTCTGTCCGCGGCACACCGTTTCCGTGTGACGAACATTTTTCTTGATGTAAGATTGATCATGTACTGGCTACAAAGGCAGCCCGAGAACAAGCCGTCAGACTCGCTGTCCAGTCCAGCAATCTGCGTGTTTCTCACACTGAATGTGAAATTTTCCTTGTGGATTTTTTCTTTTCGTGTTTTGCAAACTACAGAAACACAAAAATATTGGAGGCTTTAAAGTCTTCTATGCAAACAGAATTTTAACAATATGTTCAAAGCCTGACTCAAACCTGTTAAAAACATTTCACAGCAGTGTGATTTATAGTGCTTTTTGCTGAAAAAAAATCTTTTGACTGACAAGTTTATTTTGTGTCACCTTCTAAAGCGTGACTTTTAAAGTGTTAAAATCAATTTTTGTCAAGGAGTATGATGGGATTTTATAATGTAGTGCAAATACTTTTTTTTAAATAGAAGAAACCGAATAGTGGAGAGTTTACACATACGTAAGAAGCGAGAGATTGCTGGTTTGATGTCAGGAGGAAGTACAAATCCCCCGCTGGTTGCATCAGGAAGGGCATCAGGCTTAAAAAGCTAGCAAATCAAAACTGTGGAGCAACCTACTGCGGCAACCCCTTGTGAAGGGAGCAGCTGAAAGTACCTTTTAAAAGGAAGAAACTAAAATCACCATTGTCTAGAAATAAAAAATATGCACTAGTTTCATCACTGTATTATTGTATCCCGTTGAACATTTGTGTGGAACTGTGTCCTTGACTTTGATCATTAAAATCGAATCAGTTTTGTTTTGACTCCAAGTGCAAAATTTTAAGAAATTCTTTCAAAGAGTTCCTGATTTAGCGAGACAGCCAGACAAGCAAAAAACAAAATGTGCCGTCATAGACGTGAAAAAAGTTTTTGGGCTACAATGTAGCTTGCCATCGCCAGTGTGTGAATGTGTGTGTGACTGGGTGAATGACTGAATGCAGTGTGAAGTGCTTTGGGGTCCTTAAGGACTAGAAAAGTGCTATACAAATGCAGGCCATTTACCATTTACCAAACATTTATCTCAGCCAGCCCAAGGACTATGTGACCAGTTTTATTTATAAAGCAAACCCAGGGTTCACAAAGTTCACAAAGAGATTACAGATTTAAAAACAAGTACAAGAACTTTAAAAAAGCACGGTAATCAGATTACAATTTTGAGTACCACAGTCGCATTTATCACATTACAGTTTCAATTATGCCATTCATTGCATTACTAAGGATTCTTTCAAGCTTGCATTAAACGCGCCTCTTGCTATGATCAGCAAACTTTACTTCAAACATCTCTTCACGCTAACACAGAGTAAGTAGGGTTCTGTGAGGTCTTATAACCTGAGTGTTATTTATATGTCTATGTTACAGAGTAATGCAAAAGTAAACTAATGGCTAGTGTAACATATTACTTTCTTCTGGGAGTAATATATTAATATTTGTTTGACCTCAATACTCTTAATAACTCTGAGTGATATGAAGGAAAGATACAAAGTACTAGACAGTGCCTACATGTAATGTGGGGACAGCATGTTGTTAGTGGTACCAAACATAAAGTCCACAAGCAGCTACTGTCACTAATAAAAAAGGACCTAACCAGACCAAACTGTGGCCATGTTTCGACCACCTTTCATGTGCTAAACATGTTATTCACGATCTAGCCTGCAAACTGACATCAGCAGCACATTTTTTCCTCAGTTAATTCTAATTTGGTAGCTCGTCCAGCAGGGTGCATGACAAGATGAAGAAAATGCAGACAAGAAGACGTTAGATAAGCAGACTTTAAAAGAAAAGCTAATGCGGTCTGGCGCTGGTGTTATGCAGCAGGCTGCTGTCTGGTTCAGCGTGACCGTCTGCTCTGCCTGTTATAGAACGCTGATGCTACTTCTCAATTTATGACTTGATTAGCTGCGTCCAAGAAAAAGTCTGTGTTTAATGAAACCAAGAAAATTGTAAGACACACAATACAAAAGCAGTTGACAAAGGAGTAAAGCTGAAATGATGAAAAGAGAAGACAATAAACCAAACACGAGGAGGAAGAGAGTAAATGTGATTGTTTTGGCAATATTAGGAAAATGAAAAGATAGAGGCTGAAAAAAAGAGCGAAGCTGTGTGTGATTTTATTTCAGTGTGAGGTAGGGTTGCTATTTAGAAGGCAGACCAGAGAACGACATACTGGTTAGCAATTACAATTGACCTGGTATTTATGATGACTCAATAGAAGCAGCATAGTAACTACTCTCTGTCTAACACACTCTGTGTATTTGTAGGTCTTTGTATTGCTTCCGCTGACTCTGTCCCTGCGTACTGCAGGCTCAACAGAAGCTATTAACAAGCCAAAAAACATGATCCATATATCCAGCATAGCACTGGATATTTTTGACCAGGTTTCGTCCATGTGCCCTGATTCTAGTTGAACCAGGTATTTTTAACCCAAATGAAGCTAAGACAGTAGCTCTGGTAGGTATTAACCACGTATGCCCTTCCACTGAACTTTGTAAGTGTGTTTTAAGCTAAACTTTGTTTCAGTTTAGCTTCGGTTTACTGTAGAGTCTCTGGTTTACCAGCAGAGGTTCATAAAATTCTGTTAGCATGCTCCTAAGCAAATATCAGATCATCAGTAGATATTAGCCACCTCATATTGTCTTGGATAATAACCCAATAAATCTGTACCCAATATAGTGTTACCAAGATATACTTATACCATGCATTTACACATCGTAGCACAGGAATGATAAAGCTGTCTATCAGAACGATTGATTTGTCAGTGGACAGCAAATATTGTGTCATTTTTGCTGAATTCCCTGTTATGCTATGTGCTCCTCGCAAAAGGACCCCTTGATGATCCTCTAATCGCCTGAGCCAAGGTGTGAAACTGGGTGTGGGTCCCAATCAGCCAGAGTTTCGGGTGAGCTCACTGTGAAACCTGGCCCCACCTTATCATGCGAATTCCTGAGGTCAGATGGCCCAGGATGTGAGTGGGCGTTAAGGCCTTAACGCCCACTCACATCCTCTGTGGGGGGATACTCCCAATAGGTTTATATCTGGGACTCTCCACCATTTGAATTTAGAATTGAAGAAGCTTCTCGGATGAGAGGTGAAACGTCTTCAAGTAACTGAAAGAAGTCCAGACGCTTTTCTTTGCAAGCTCCTTTGAGTATTAAAAGGAAGTTTTTCCTTCCCAATGTTCGCAAGTCCTTCCTCAAAGGGGGTCGTTTGATTGTTGGGGCTCTCTCCGTATTATTGTAGGGTCTTTATCTTACAATATACAGCATCCTGAAGCTAGTTCTATTGTGATTTGCCATTATATAAATAAAACTGATATGAAGTATCTCACTGACTCTCTCTGGACATCTCACTACAGAGACATTAGTTTCTAGGGGTATTTCCATGCTCATGTTCCTCTTAGGGATGTAAATGTGCAGTGTATTGTCTGCACAAATGAGCATGTGTTCCCAGATATACCCCTGTGTTGTTCATCCTTTTCACAGTCCTTACTGGAGGTATGAGAAGAACAAGTAAATATGAGAAAAATGTGACAGACAGCCAACCATCCACAAGTCCCAACCTCTGTGCACGACTGAGCCAACATCCGCTGACAGCAGATATCACAGCCTCGCTCATTATCAGTTTGGACATCAGCTGTGTGTTCCTGTATACCGAGGTGATTATGTTCGTCACCAGAGAGTGTCAGACAGACAGCAGTCATTTCACAGCTGAAGAGATGTTGGACTCCTGACAGCAGAGGCACCAGCTAAAGCAGCTGTTTCATACCTCTTGCTCTTGTTTCTGGAAACCTGGCAGTGTGAATTACAACCGTCACACACTGTTTACATCAGCTCTCTGACAAAAAAAGGGTGGAAAAAGAGTACCTGTGCGAATGTTTTACCAAAATTGGATGACATTATTGAGATTTACTCAGGGAGATCAGGGCATCCCATGATTACATCCCCTCTCCATTTCATCTCAGAATTGGTTACTATGGTGATGACCTACCCCAAAGCCTCTCATCAGATCATTATTTTCTTTCCGGGCTTGTAAGTGCGAACTGTCGTCCAGCCCACTCTGTGCAGCCAAACTGGCCCAATCAAATGCTTGGCCTCAGATCTGGTCTCCCCAGGCATTTCCTTACCGCTAACAGAATCCCAGTTATTGTCTGAGCTCTGTGTTTGCACAGTGGTATTAGCTGTACTCTTAATCATAGACATGGTTAGGAACAAACAACACCTGTTTAGCTTTAAGCTTCTAATTCTGATTTGCTATTTCCTACCAGGGAAAATGAACTGTCATAATTTATGACTAATTAAGAAGCGCTGACTATTAAAAATCTCTTAATTTTGCTGTGAAAAATACAAGTGAGCAGATAATGAATAAAAGCCAGCTGGTATTAGGTCATTTTTTACCTTTGGGCCACTTTATTTTATCATTCTTTTCTATACAAACGTTCCGAGACAGTATTAGTATTAGGAGATAACATTTAAATCACAAAAATATCATGACAATATAAAAAGTGAACAAAAAGGATCTAATTCATTTCAATTAATTAAGTATAATGGCAGTTCAGCTCAAGGTGTCCTGGATCTAGGAACCCAGTGTTTGTGTTTCCTGGTTTTTGCATTTCGTCTCATTTAGTGTTTTTTATTTGTGTTTTTCATCTTTAGTGTTTTGTGGTTTCTGGTCTTTAGGTTTTGTTACTGTGCCTTGTGTTCCACGTGTCACGTCCAGTCAGTTATGTTCTCATGTCAGTTCTTCCCAAGTTCCGGTGTCAAGTCCGCATCTTAATCTGTGTGTCATGTTTCCTGTTTTATTTTGGTAATTGCTCTTCTTGTGTATAGTGTGCTCAGTTTTGCTTCCTCCCTCGTAGTACACACACCTATGGTGTCAATTTCAAACTCCTTGGTCACCGTGTTCTTGAGTTATTGCATTCAGAAAATTTTCAGAAAACTTGAACTCTGACCTTGACCTTAAAGTCAAGATCACTGAGTTTCAAACTCAGATTTTTAGTAACTGCACCTATGGTATCAATTTGAATCTTCTATGTTGCCTTGTCCACTAGTTATTGCATTGACAAGAATTTCAGAAAACATGACCTCTAACCTTGAGGTTGATGTCAATGAAAATCAAAGTCATTCATTATTTTAGTAACTTCACCTATGATATCAATTTGAAGCTCCTACATCGCATCACATTAATTGCCAACTTAGATCTTCACGCCTCCCACCCATCAGCTGAGGGAGTAAAAGTACAGGCAATCCTGGCAGTCTGTCACTCATCAGGAGTTTTTGGTACAGCACTTTCTTTGCAATCATTTTCACCTCGCAACCTCCAGGAATTACTACCAACCAATCATGGAATACACATTTTTCCCTAGTAACCGGTGGTTATATCATGTCCAAGGGACAACACTTGCATGACATAAGTGAAAAACCTCAATAGCAACTTAAATAAGGAATGGTTCAGAGTTCCTGGATTAAGCCTATTAAATAAATCAAAAGATAGATTTTAACTCCAATCTTTAAAGTAGACGGTGTCTGACTCCTGAAGCCAAACTGGGAGCTAGTTCCACTGGAAAGGAAGAAATCAACAACTGCTTACAAACTTAGGCACAATTAACTGATTTTAAATACACAGTAGTACTTTACAGCTGATTTTAACAATATTCCAATGCATTTAAGATTAATTTTAGGCAATTCGGCCTCCAATTAAAATTCAACTTTAAAACAACACATATTAGGAATCTTGAGCCAAACACACAAAATGTTGTTACTAGTTGTGAGAAACAACTAGAAAAAGTATGAAATTTAAAGAATATTCCTTACTAGTATTAGTAGTATAAATTTTCTAAAATAACAACAACTACCAAAAACAAAAGGCATTAAAATATACTGACAACAGCCTAGGTTACCATGTGTTGTAAGACTGCTGTTTGACCTTCACATCAGATGGACAGAATGAACTGCCCCGGTGCCCATCTCCCTCACATGTAAATGCACTCTGTACCACTCGAAAATCATTTTTCATTTTAGTTTAGTTTGTAGCAACTGAAAATAAAATAAATTCATAATTATAATAAAGGTCAATCAAATGGACCAATATGGCAAGGCCATGATGATCCACTTGGTAAAATAAATCCGCTTGGCATCTTTCTTGGCCTTAAGACAACAATTCTGATGGCTAAAGATCCAAACGGGACACAAAAAAAAAAAAAAAAAATCATTTTGCAACATGTGATGTAGTCCAGTGACTTAAACAGAGGGTCCTGAATGTTTGGAACAAATGCTATGGCCCCACAGCCAGATGTTCTCAGATGTGGCATTAAAATGGAGAGGATGCTTGCTCCATGCATTTGCATGTCTTAAACCTAACTCTGGTCTCTTTTTAAATCTACCCAAATTAAAGTGTAAAAGAAAAATCAAATCAAGTCTGCATGTGAGTCTCAAGAAATTACACTAAAAAGACACATGATTAAAATAATTTAACTATTAAACATTTTTGCATGAGAACTGTGAAATTGCTGAATTAAAGAACTTGACATCAAGACAAGCTTTTTTAAATCACCAAACTTTTTATTTTGGGTAGAAGCTGAAGGTTGCTGACATATGAGTGACAGCTGGTGTTTCTGCTGCTCTGCACAAACACATGCATTACACAGTCCAATGCCCGGAAATACAAAAAAGCAAGTAGTACTCCATGAGCAGAGAATGAGCTTAAATCTACTACAAAGCATTTGCACTTCACAGCAAAATCTCCAGTGTTAAATTAACACTGGAGAGTGTCTATATGGGTCCACACCTCTGAGTGTTAAATACAACACTGTTGAGTGTTAAATTAACACTTTTGACAGTGTTATATGTTTAAAAGTAACCTAGTCAGTTTTGAAGATTAACAATGGCTAACACTGAGCAGTGCTGATTTTCTAACACTGGAAAATAACTCAAAATGTTAGAAATATTCCAGTGTTAGAAAATCAGCACTGCTCAGTGTTAGCCATTGTTAATCTTCAAAACTGACTAGGTTACTTTTAAACATATAACACTGTCAAAAGTGTTAATTTAACACTCAGAGGTGTGGACCCATATAGACACTCTCCAGTGTTAATTTAACACTGGAGATTTTGCTGTGCACTAAAGCAACATGACAGAAGAGTAATTGAATTTCTGATACCGCCAACCAAAATAAACACCCCACAGCCATTGGGACACGGAACAGTACTCTTGTAAAGTATATATGAAAAATACAATAAACTGTGAAGTACTATTAAACTATACAGGTAAGATATGGCGTTATTTTTGTGCCACTATTCTGAGTGCACGTAAAATAAGTTGCAGGTGCAAGTGTTGCATTTTGAGGAGAAATTTATTTTGAGCGAAGAAAAGCTAATTTGAGTGAACAAAATTCATTGCTGCGTGCAAAAAATGTATTTCAGTGTTTGCTATTATCCACACACACACAACAGCAGCCCCTCTCGCTCAGTTTTTGCATTTGCGCTCGCTCGCAATGTGTTGCTCGCGCTCTCAACATTTCTGCCCGTGCACGTTCAACTCTTTCTGTACACCGTTATATTTGTGCCACAAAACCAGCCAATCACAGACTTGGATGCAAAAAAACTGTAATTTCACAAGCGTTTGTTTTAGTTCAAAGGCTTTATGGTTTTTCCTATAATACCTGGTGGTGTAGTCGGTGATTTTTTGTCAGTTCAGCCTTATATATTATGTTTAACCCGAGTGACCACCCGGTCAGCTGGTGGGTAACAGGCATCTCCGAAAACGTTAGAGCACTTATGCAAATATGTGATGTCTTGATGAATCGAGCAGATATTTGAAGTTTACACAGCACCATTCTCGCATGAAAATATCTTAAAAGTTTATTTTGTGACCCAGACAGAGTAATATTTCAAACTCCGCCACTCTGTGTTCCTCCGCCACTGCCTCGTTTGAGTTTTGGACGAAATGGATTCTGGGATATTGCATTTTGTCATTTCGAGCCGATTGGAGACCAAAACAGCCAATCAGATTTTTTTTTGCATCCAAGTCTGTGATTGGTTTTGTGGCACAAATATAACGGTGTACAGAAAGAGTTGAGCGCGCACAGGCAGAAATGTTGAGAGCGCAAGCAACACATTGCGAGCAAGTGCAAATGCAAAAACTGAGCGACAGGGGCTGCTATTGTGTATGTGTGTGTGTGTGGATAATAGCAAACACTGAAATACATTTTTTGCACGCAGCAATGAATTTTGTTCACTGAGATTTAGCTTTTCTTTGCTCAAAATAAATTTCTCCTCAAAATGCAACACTTGCACCTGCAACTTATTTTACGTGCGCTCAGAATAGTGGCACAAAAATAACGCCGTAGTAAGAGAGGTTAACTAAAAAACAGCAAAAGGATAAAGGCACAGTCCACCTAAAGCTTAGACCTTTTCTGAAATTCAGATACAGTACTCTGTACAGCTAGGAAGTGTGTGCATGTATCAGTTCTTAGTTTTTTTATTTGTTTTCTTCTTGCACCCTTTCTAATATTCTAATATTTGTTTGAATTTTTAAAAAGTAGAGGGATGAGTATATGAATAAGGGTGCGAAGAGCAGGGGGTGATTTGTCACAACATACAGTCATTTGTATGGAGCAGTCATTTTGTTTATATATTTGCAAGCAATGTATTTATAAGCTTGCTCTCCCATTCACGATTTCAGATTCATAACTTTATTGCAATTATACTGCTTCATCTCCTTTGAAATTTCTGCTGGTTAAAGGCCAAAAATTGGACTCGGTCACTCTGAAGTTCAGTTACAGTCAGTCTTTTGCTATTCACCACCTTGAATATAGTGACTGTGATGAATATGTATGTATGTGGCTAGAGACCGGCCACATATCTATTACTCCAAAGATGGGGAAGAAGAGAAGTCGTAAGTGTTTATGTGCACTGGAGGCAAATTTGAATTCGTGCCTGCACCTTCACTCGCAAGATATGAAAGATCACACCTGTAATTTCTCACCTGAGAAAGGTCCCCTTCACCCAAGAAGTGAAAACATTAACAAAAGTGACAACGTGATATCGCTGCAATTACTTGTCAGTAGAACAAGAACAAGTCTGAACAACAGCTAACAGCAGCTAACATTATGCTGTCCCTCTGATAAACAGTTTGATTATATTCTCACATCACATGAGAGTTTATTCACTAAATGTCATGCCAGCAATGCTAGCAATACTTCAAAGACAGTTTAACACCATCTAATAGCAGCGAACAGAGGCTAACACCTGCTAACAGAGGCCAACGGGAGCTAACAAGTGGTAACAGCAGCACTTACTGACAGAAAAGTTCAAGATATCCTCAACAGCTCACCTCAGTATCACTTTCCTTTCACAAAGTGTTACAGCCTCCTCCAGAATAAATATATGTGGACACTCGGAATATTGACAGCTGAGGTAAACAGCTGACTTACAGCCTAGCATCACTACAGATTAATGGTGGACAGAGTTATTTGTGAGTAATGTGAGAAAATTACTGTGAGAATTAGGAATGGTAAGAACAGACTTCAGTTGACTGCAATCTACTGACATCTAGTGGTAAGATTTTAGACACTGTATCTTTAACTATATTGTACTTTAACGCTTGATTTTGAAGTGCAACTTATATGCCAAGAATTGTCGTCTTGCCCATGGCACATGTCCTAAACATTTCCTTCAGCATTTTCTAGTATAACTCAGATTTCAGTGCTCCATGACAACTGGTGTTATTTCCTCAAACAGAATACATCTTATTCAAACCAATAAGTTCAAATATGGTCTTGTTCTTTGGGATTGACTAGTACATGTCGCATTCTTGTGTGATCTCTGTTGGTCGATCGTTTCTGTGGAGGGTGAACATGATTTTGAATTTCTTCCATTTATATAGACTATCTCTGTGAATTGTGGTTGTGTGTTGGAATCTAAAGTCTTTAGAGATACTTCTATAACCTTTCCTTGTCTGGTGAGTTTGACTATTACAGCATTGTGAAACCTAAAAGAGTTACATTCAGTCACCCCTTCTCCGTCTATTTCATTTTGCCAAACATGTTTAAGCTACAGTACCTGGAATTTCTCGATCCTACGTCTCTGCAGTTTATTGCAGAAACGCTGATACAATCTTGATGACTTGGCAGAAAATGGGTGAGAGAGAAGCAGTGAAGAAGAGTGTCAGCCTTTTAATTAAGTGGCAGATTTGATTATGAGGTAATGATATTTGCTTTGTGCAAATTTTAGTTTGCCATCAGCCTCATTATATTAGCACTTGAGAGACGGGGCCAGAGGGAGGCTTAATCTCACACTATGGAAATATGAGTGAATTGAATAGATGATGTAATTAATCTTCTAGAGTCACGCAGAGGGAGGGCAGGTAATGAGAGGAGAGGTGACAGACCTTTTTACACATAAAGAAACTGACACACGTATACATTGCGGGTACAGTGTGTATTTTGATTCATGTGCTATTCAAGAAGTTATATCATTGACACAATTACCGTAATAAAGAAACACACACAGAGGTGACAGTGTGTAGTCGTCAGACTCACACATGCCCTGTCAGAGGGATTAATGTTCAAGAAGACAGAATGTGCATCACATGGTCTCACACTCTTTTCCACACTCAGACGGAGTAGGCGGTGACTCACAGTGTGAAGTTCTCCTCGGGGTAGCAGCGGTTTCTCAGCAGCCCTGCCCACAGCTGCACTCCTATGATGCCGAAGATGAAGAAGACGAAAAAGCAGAGGAGAAGGACGTTACCCAGCATGGGCAGTGTGTCGAGCAGCAGGTTCACCAGGATACGCATGCCTGGAGAGAGACAGACAAATACTTATGTGATGACACATCCCGCACAGCTCTATGGCTGACTTTACTTTATGATCTAAACGGAGCAATGGCGTTCCCATCCACTTGCTACGAAGCTTTATAGGAAGATTGTGTACAGGTAAAGAACAGCACACAAGAGGAAAGAGGAGGAATCATTTACTCATTTTATTTGCAGCATGAAGAGAAAAAATACCTATAAGTAATTACACACCAGCAGGAGAGCACCGAATCACAGCTGACTTATGCATATACAGTAATAAACCGACCTTAATTAGTGAACTGTTGTGAGCTGAACAGCAGTAATATTAGCACTACAAAGCATTACGAGCTTGGAAAGCATCGATGCAGTTCTGTTATTGATTTACTAGTAACGACTTTACTCTTGCCCCAAATCCCTATTTGACTTAAATAAAACGGTAAAAAAAAACCAAAACAACCTTTTTGTTCACAGTCAAGAGATTATTTGTCTTCTCAAACCTTGTAAGAGTCTTTCAAAGGATTTCTTTGGACATTGGCTGCTCATTTTTAGTCCAGTCCTTGTGTCTGACCACTTTTAGTGCAGCTCAGGGCATGAACCCATGTTGTTTCTGTTCAGGATAGAAAACTTAGCAAAAAAGTATATACAAATTGTATCCTTAACCACCTTTGTTTTTGGCAGCTTGTTGTAAAATCACATTATTTGTTTCTATGTTTTCAGCTGACCTGTAAAAAAATGCCAAAGATAACACACGTTGGCATAAAATAGTATTTTGTACTATCAACCAAGTAACCAACAAGGTGATTCACAAACAAAGTAAGCTGCAAACTTGCCACATGTGAGCATTGTACTGTGTCTTTAAAAAATTAAGGACACTGGACAAGTACTGTTATCTTTCTGTTACAATTAACCTCTTTTCCATTCAGTGCAACCTGCCTGCACTCCCTCCTTCACCTCTCTTGCACACTCTGTTTATTGCTTGTCTGATCCCAGGTATTTAAACTCATGCACACCTTCACCACCTCTGCTCCTTGCAGCTTTATTGTTTTTTCTTAAACTTTATTTTTGCATTTAAATTAAACATAACATGCTTATACAAAATCAACCAAGAACAATTACTGTTTTTAACATTTGTGAACTTATAAG
>NW_024582584.1:784120-787629 GCF_018398535.1 Haplochromis burtoni
CTTACCCGATGTCATTATCACTTTTTGAATTGCTCGTTTTGCTTGTTCCCCTCTAAGCTGATTTGCCAGCAGTTTCTCTGGTTTATCTCCAAATTCAAAATGTCTCTGTTTGAGCTTCAAAAGAAGATTGCTAACACGTTTATTCAAAATTGTGTTGTATTCATACTTTAATTTCAAAATTTCATTTAAATCAGTTTGCGACAAAGATGATCTATATACTTCTTCCAATTCAGGAAGCTTATTTTCTATTTCTTTAAGTCTTTTTCCCAATATTTTTTTCTTGGAAGATTCAAAGGAAATAATATGACCTCTCATCACGACTTTAAAGGTCTCCCACAAAATAGAATCTGAAACTTCTCCATTATCATTAGTGGCAAGAAACGTATCCATATTTGTATTGAGATATTTAATAAATTCTTGATCATTCAGAAGGGAAGGGTTAAAACGCCAATTATATTTTTTGGTCAAAATGTTTTTAAAGACCATTGAAACCGTGCAATGATCAGATATTACAATATTATGGTAATTAGAATCAACAGCTTTATTGTTACACCTGTCTCCCTCTCATTCACACTCATTTATTCTGTCTTGTTTCTACTGACTTTCATTCATCTTCTCTCCAGAGCATACCTCCACCTCTCCAGGCTCTCCTCCACCTGCCCCCTACTCCCACAACAAAATGTCATCTGCAAACATCATACCCACGCAGACTCCTGCCTGACTTGATATGCCAACCGGTCCATCACCAATGCAAACAAAAAGGGGCTCAGAGCCGATCCCTGATGTAATCCCACCCCTACCGTGACCTCCTCTGTCACCTCATACCTCAGCTCTGTCTTGTTGTTCTTGTAAATGTCCCACCAGCCTCACATACTTCTCTGCCACTCATGTCTTCCTCGTGCAGTACCACAGCTCCAAAAACACAGTGCAGCTCCTTCTGATGGTCTCTATAGTTCTCTATTAACACTCTCAAAGTAAACATCTGTAGTGCTACGAAGCCATACTGCTGCTCACTGATCATCATCTGTCTTCTTCACCTGGTGTCAACAAACTTCAACAACTCTTTCCCTCTCAGCTTCGGTGTATGGCTCATCAGCTTTATCCCTCTGGTATCAGTACACCTCTTCTCTGTTCCTCAGGCATCCTCTCACTCTCCCAGCTTGTGTTAAACACCTTGTCAATTAAGTCGACTTCCCCGTCTCTCCTGGCATATCTCCATGCCATACCACAGGTTATGATGCACTTAGGGAAACTTCACTAAATATCATGCATAAGAAGAGTCAGCGATCATAATATAATAATAATAATAATAATAAATTTTATTTATGAGCGCCTTTCAAGTCACCCAAGGACACTTTACAATAGGATAAAACACTTAGTAAAACAATGGCAGAATAAGAACAATAAAATAAAGCACAAGATAAAATGAACAAACAGTGGATTCACAGTGAATATGCAGATTTGAACAGATGAGTTTTGAGTTGGGATTTAAACTGGGGGAGAGAACCAATATTTCTTATTTCAGGGGGCAGAGAAGTTCCACAGCCTGGGAGCAGAGCAGCTGAAAGCTCTGCTTCCCATGGTGGTGAGGCGGAAGGAAGGTACAGTAAGCTGGACAGAAGAAGAAGAACGAAGTGAACGGGCAGAACAAGTGGTGGTTAACAGGTCAGAAAGGTAAGAAGGAGCGAGGTTATGAAGGGCCTTGAAGGTGAGCAGAAGAAGTTTGAAAATTATCCGGAATTTCACAGGGAGCCAGTGAAGTTCCTGAAGAACAGGGGTGATGTGCTGGTAGGAGGGGGTTCTGGTGATAATGCGAGCAGCAGAGTTCTGAACCAGTTGAAGCTTATGGAGGGATTTTTGGGGGAGACCATGCAGAAGAGAATTGCAGTAGTCAATACGGGAGGTAACAAGACTATGTACAAGAATGGACGTAGACTGGGTGGAAAGAGAAGGAAGCAATCTGTTAATGTTACGTAGATGGAAGTAGGCAGAACGGGTGAGGTTATTGATGTGTGATTTATAGGAAAGTGAACTGTCTAGGATGACACCAAGGCTCTAATATGGTAAATGGCCTGCATTTGTATAGCGCTTTTCTAGTCCCTAAGGACCCCAAAGCGCTTCACACTACATTCAGTCATTCACACACATCATTCACACAGGCAGGCTACATTGTAGCCACAGCTGCCCTGGGGCGCACTGACAGAGGCGAGGCTGCCGGACACTGGCGCCACCGGGCCCTCTGACCACCACCAGTAGGAAACATGGGGTTAGTATCTTGCCCAAGGATATTTGGCATGCAGCCAGGAGGCAGCCTGGGATCGAACCACCGACCTTCTGATTAGTGGCTGACCTGCTCTGCCACCTGAGCCACAGCCACCCCAATTGATATTGATATTCATGCTCGTTAGAATTACATACACCCTTACTTTAACCCAAATTTCACCAAATTACTGATCACAAAATCAAGGCGTTTGCACCGTACTGTATGACTGAAGCATTTTAGGAAGCACAGCAACAGTGTGGGAAAGAAAAGGTTGGTAAGAACTAATCAAACAGTTTTTGTATTTCACTACAATGTTTCATTCTCACAGAGGTTAAGCAATCTCCAACTTTCTAGAAAAAGATCTAATGATGCCAGCTTAAAGTGTCATTCAGTTACCAAAACCTTGTTAACTTTGTTATATTTTGAAAACTAAGCTCTTTATAAGAGGCTGCACTGCTGACTGTTATAATTCTGTGTTCTGCTTTAAAATTGGATGAGCAACATACCCTTATGCTCCACTGGAAAATGGAAGACGTGCACAAACACACAAAAATCTTTGGATCTGTATAATTAGTGCACACAGACTCCAAATCCTCGTCTCACCTATCGCTTTCCCTGTCTTAAAACATTCTCTGCCATCCCTCCCACTCTTTAGTTGGTGCAGAAATTTACACAACCATTTCTATATAACTCGTCGTATTATCATAATTAGCTAATCAATCACTAATCTCCTCACTAATTCTAATCCCACAGCCAATTACTTTGAGGCTAAACACTTGGGGAAACTAAACCATGGGTTAAATTCTATCTGTAAAATGGATTGAAGATTGATACCACATTTAACTGATTAGTCAGGGGGAAGGCCATCCATAGATCCTCTTCCAGGGATCTCATTATATAATGTAATAAAAAGGATGTCTTACTTGATGAACGCATACACTGGAGGTGTGCAGCTGTACACAAGCAGAAGACTTGGAAACTTGACCCGTGTGTTTACAGTAAAAGTGATATTTCCATTTAAAATAAAGCTGTGTTTTGAATCTGATGTATATTTTCTGTCTGACCATGAAAGAATCTTCCCTATTAGTGATGGATACAAAGTTCAATTTTTTTTTATCTTCTTGTATAAAATCTTCTTCAGAGCTGCAGGAAGTGGTAAGTCACACATGGAAAATATTATTCATTTCTAATGAGAATTGAAATCCCCCTTCTGTGATTTTAGTTTTGGTGGGAATATATATATATA
>NW_024582584.1:789442-849816 GCF_018398535.1 Haplochromis burtoni
AAAATAAAGTGTTTACTTTGGCCTTTGTAATTAATGACTTTAGGTACCCCTGAAAAATGCTATTTAAATGAAGTTACTATAAGTACATTCCAGCTGCAGTCAAACTAAAATCAGAGAACCTGATTTTCTTTGAGCAAATTGAAACAGACGCCCCATTTGAGATTGATTAAGTCTGTTTGAAGTTGCTAGAAGCTTAAAACACTGCAATATCAAATCAGGCACCCTAATGTGAACATATTAACATTTAAAACAGTTAACTAATTAAAAGGAAAAGAGGAGAATGTGTCACATGTACAACGAGACATACAAAATAACAACAATTCTAAATTAAAATAGTGGACTTGTTCTAGTCACACAAGTTTTGACTACACTGAAGGACCAGTGTTTCCTTCATAGTTTTAATGATTTGAATCAAATAGAATGTAAATGAAAAGGGAACAACATAGAATACCCTGATGGCCGTTACCCTGGCAGCTAATACGATGTCTCCCAGAGGTGTTGAGGGTAATGTAGTAAACAGGCCCAGTCCTTTAAGCTGTGACCAGTGGGAACCCGACATGGATAATTTCCATTAGCGCCATTAAGTGACTCCTCTGTTCAGTTCTCACATCGTCCTCCGAGAGTGTCCGCTTAGTTACTATGTGCCTGAAAGTGTGTGTACACAAGTGCTTAGTGGCTTTGTGTTGGTTGCACTTTTGCGACATGTACTGCCTGCACAACATATGCATTTACTGGTGTGTCTGCACTCATAAAGCCAACAATGTGGAGCGAAGAGCTTTCCAGTAAATAGTCTTTATTCAAAGCACAGAACTGCATCTTTATCATCCAACAAATAAAAAGGAGTCAAATAACTGGCTTTTGGCAGCCGATGCTGGCACTGTTACAACCTGGCCTTCTCACTCGTTGGATAGTGTTGCTGGTGCTTGACAAAATAACTTGGTGCTTTAATGTTAATGTTGACAATTGTGTTGCCAATACTTGAGCATTAATAGATCTATTCAATCTACTGAAAATATGCTGTGCTTTCAACATCTAATTGTTTTTATAAAAAAGGGAACTGAAAAACATAATAAAGAGTTAGGGAAGGGCTGAAATTATGCTGGAAGCATTTATGTGTGGTAACAAAAATATTAACTTGCTGATGTTAGTTAAAGTCTATGTGTACAAAGACCACGCACATTTGTGCCAATTAGAAGAAAACGCAAAGTTCCCCTGAGGCTGATAGAAATTCCCCTTTGAAAGTAATATGAGTTCCTCCATATTGGTTGTAGCTATGAAAAGTAGTAGATCTAACATAAGGAGCTGGGAAAGAAAAACATCTGGACTTGGTGTAGGTAACAATCAGCTAAGGTTTCGGGAGAACCCACTGTGAAATCTAGCCCCACCCTATCATGTGATTTACTGAGGTCAGATGGCCCAGGATGTGAGTGGGCGTTAAGGCGTCTGGGAAGGGATCTCAACACTGGATTATAGATGGCAAACAGTTGGTGTCGTAAACCACCACGTCTGTTAAAAGATGGTCGTTCACAGTGGACATAGATGGCTTCTTTCACTCTTCTTTCAAATCATCTGTCTTCTCTGTACAAAAATGTGAACACTGGTGTCCTCGAAGGACTGACCTTTGTCTTTTAGATGAAGATGGACAGCCGGGTCTTGTCCTGGTCGACGTGGCTCTTCTATGTGCCATGCGTTTATGAAGTGGCTGTTTGGTAGAGGTGTAGAGGTGATTTAGAGGTCTGAGCATTCTTTGTTACACTGTACAGCATACACTATGTTGTTAAGTTTGTGTTTGGGAGTTTTTTCTTTGGGATGAACCAGTTTTTGTCTGAAAGAAGGAAACTTAAAGAAATTCAGACGCTTTTCTTTCCAGCTCCTTGGATTACAATGACCCGGGTGACTGAGAACCTTCACAGACACAGATCTATCCTTGCACATATAATCAAAAGTTAATATAAAATGTTTAGCCACAGAAAAACTAGTAATATATATTCTATCTTCTGATTTGCTGGATAGTCTGGATAGCAGCCAACTCCTAAAGTCGCCTGCTGTCCACTGACCACTTCTTGTCTTATCTAATGACAAATAGAGCTCTGAAGTCAAATGTGGATTATTAAACATTAGGGCTCTCTAAGTCCCTGTTAATAAATGATGGGAGGATGAATATGTTAGTTGACATGAATCAGGTCATACTAATTGTCACAATCCTCGAAGCACAGGTTGAGGAGGAGGAGTGGAAGCAATCTTTTATTGCAGCCTATAAATCAACCAGACTGAGACACAGTTTTTAATTCATTTGAACGTCTGACTCTTGTGCTTGGAAATGGAAACTGGAAAACTCCCAAAACAGTTTTATTTGTCTGCTTTCTGTTAAAAGTGAGTTTTTCCTTCCCACTGTCACCAAGTACTTGCTCATAGAAGGCCACCTGCTTTTGGGGGTTTTCTCTGTACTTGTAGGGTCTTTACCGTACAAGATAAAGATCCTTGAGGTGACTTGTTATGATTTGGTGCTATATAAATTCAACTGAACTGACCTGAACTGATATTGAATTGAATTAAAGTATGGGTACTGTGCTGATAGCATGTAAGTAAAAGTGCTGATAGCCAACTTTTACTTACATGCGTTGCTTCTCCTGCCTGTAATTTTACTTCTTTTAGCCAATCACAGACTCTTGCAGGTGTTTATGTGCCACTAACAAGAACAGCCCCAAGTTAGCAACTGAAACATTTGAACTTTCCATATAAACTTTCCATATAGATGCTACTCTTTTCATGATTCAGCTTCAGGTTAAACAAAGAATAACCTTTAATTTAGTAAATACTGCACGTGATAAGAAGTCTGATTTTCTTGGGCTTTAATTTAATAACTCAATTCAACCAAGAAAAACAAATGTTACTGGGTTAAGTATAATAATAATTCTAAGGTTCTAAGGTCACCATTTGACCTTAGAACTGAAGAAGCTTCTCGGATGAGAGGTGAAACATCTTCAAGCAACTTAAAGAAGTCCAGACGCTTTTCTTTGCAAGCTCCTTTCAATTCAATTCAATTCAATTTTATTTATATAGCGCCAAATCACAACAAAAGTCGCCTCAAGGCGCTTCATAGATACAGAGAAAAACCCAACAATCATATGACCCCCTATGAGCAAGCACTTTGGCGACAGTGGGAAGGAAAAACTCCCTTTGACTACGATGACCTGGATGACTGAGAACCTTCACAGACATATAATAAAAATGGAGATTTTTTCCACCTTTATAAACAGTAAAATGCAATCACATTCAAATATTTTCCCCAAAATGAAATTATTATAATTTATAAATGATTATACATTTTGACCCATCCAAACGCAGACATAAGACATGTTATTGTGCAGGTTTCAGACTGAGCTATTGTGATATTATTTACCTCCCTGTTTGCTCACCTACTAATTCTACCTGCCGAAGAAATGTAGACTTTGTAGAAAACATTTTACATTATAATTTTTGAAAATGAGTGGGTTGGTAATGTTGTTTCTTCTCTTTTTCTATGTAATCACCTCCCTTTTCTCATGTTATCTTCCCCTCTCCAGGTGCCTGTCTTCCACGTCCCTTGCCTCCTTTTTCTCTATTCTTCCAGCGACTCCCTCCATCGCACGCACTTCCTCAGCTGTATCTATCATCATAATAGCCTGCTCATCTGAGTCCCCCCACATCTCTCCTCTCATCATCCCTCTCTTCCTCTCGTCCATCTTCGACTTTCCTTTATGGAGCTGGATAATCCCCTCTTCCCTCCTTCATTTATCTCTCTTGCTGCCTTTTTTGTCCTCTCCTCTCACCTGCCTGTCTTTCTTTCCTATCCTTGCTTAACCCAGATGCAGTGTTCTTATTGAAACGGTGGAGAATAAACCACAAGAAGAGCATCAATCCGATGTGAGGGGATTTATTTTTCTGACATCCTCTACATTGTATAAAGTGTCGGGTGACTTTTCTATACCGCCTCTTTTCTTTTTGTGTCCAAACTAGACATTTCACCATGAAAGAACCAATTTGCTTTTTTTTTGTTTTTATTTTATTTTTATTTTGTTTTGGAGTGACAGAGAGGAAGAAGCTCAGTGAACAGAAAAGTCCCCTCTGCTCACAGAAATGTCAGATTACAGCTGCAAACATGGTTTAGACTTCAGTGACTCATCATTGTTTGTGTTCCCTGCCAACAGAGCAAAAAACGCATTCACGGGCAAATTAAGTCCACCCTGCACAAACAGACTGCTAGCCATTAAGGGATGCAATGAAAGTTCAGAACACAAACTTTGGTAAACCAAAACTTCAAGCTTGGAACTTTATGTGTCATTTTAAGACATTTAATTTGTTGGGCGGAAGTGCAAAGTTGACAACTTTTTTGAAACAACAAGTTCTTCCACATAAAAACTGTATTTTTAGTGTCAGTGACTCATAACATCCACCATGTCTATAAATCTAAAAAACTGAGATAGAACTGACAAAGACTTTGGCTGTGGTTAATATTTTAAAAGGAAAACAAAAAGTAATGTGGATTGATGGATGGAAGAAAAAGTGACATGTATGAAGAAGCTTCATTCCATGACTGTGCACAGCCGGCGCAGACACCGACGTTGATTAAAAAGAAGAATCATTGTGTTCTGACACACGTCTGAGTCATTTCTGGTAGAATACAGTGTTCTCTGAGTTGACGTCTCTGTTGGAAGAACAACAGTGTTGTCAGCAGCTCCCAAAACTCTTAAAAATTGCCTGCTGGGACTGTGCTTTGGGTAAGGTTTGTTTAGGTCAGGAACAACTTGATTGTAGGTCGGGAAAAATGGTTTAGTTTATAATTTACAATTTTGCAAAGGTCAGGGACTTTCATTTTCAGTACTTCAATAATAAGAATATAATTATAGTCAGGAAATCATCACACTTCAAATGGATTTTACACAATAGTTCATTTTGTTGTTAGTGAGCTAACACTAGTTATGGACTCACTAATGCAGTTTCTCTGAAAACACAGAGAGTATTACTTGCAAAGGCCAACCAAGTGAGGTAGTTTGCCTTAGAGACCCACTCTCTAAGAGCGCATCCTGAAATTATTTTTCTTTCTAACTTTTCTTTGGTCCCTTTTTAGCAACCTCTATGTTAGATTTATGGTTGTTTTGTTTTCTTATTTTTGATTTCCATTTCCTTTTCATTCTATTTGGAATAGCCTTATTCAGTATTATTCTATAAGAAAAGTCAACATCCATCCATCCATCCATCCATCTATGTCTCGGGACTAAAGTCAACATAAAATTTGGAAAATCTGGAAGATCCCCAAAGCAGGGTCATTAAAATTAAGCCATGACCTCAAACATCTTCTAATTCCAACATGGAGAGAAAGTTGTAACACACATAAATAACAGAGTAGTTGTGATTATGTTGTTCCTGCCGTGAAACGTTTTTAAAAGAGATCACAGAATCTGTTTTTTCTGTCAACGTTGACGCGTTAACTTTGATTAATCCGGCGTCACGATTGACGCAATTCAAATTTTTAACGCAGTGAAAACATCAGGAGTGCAGAATGGACAAACTTTGAACAAGCTGCCCGAAATGAATTGACAGGGACATTTCACAGATTTTGAGTCATTTTGTGCTTCAGATGGGTTAATTGCATTGGAAATTTTAATCGCGTTAATCGTGACAATGCATTAATCCATGTTAAAGCGTTAACATTGACAGCCTTAGATTTTTCACTGACATTTCTGTCATTTCATATTTCAGTTTAACAAAGGTGGTTATTGTGCAATCCCAGGGTTTTCCAATGCTTCCAAAGACATGCAAGGACAAGACATACTTCTGCTTTTGGAGAAAGGGAGGTATAAATGATGGAAAAGAATAGACAGTACATGACAGGAGGCAAGAAGAGCGGAAGGAGCAGGAGGAAGGGGAATGACTGAGATCTGAGACGGGATCTCGCTCTACTGACTGAGGAGGAGGAAACTGACTGAACATTGTGATAAAGGAAGAGCTCAGAGCAGAAACATGACAGAGAGATCACAGAGAAAAGAAGATAAAAAGAAAATAATGGGATATTTAAGAACTCCTTTTACCTCAAGTGATATAGTAAGACAGACAAAAGGACAAAGAGAGAGGGAGAAGGATGGAGAAAGACATCAAACAACTATAGTCATAACTAAAAATGAGTGGCAATGACTTATTCATGTTCATGTATATTAGGTGACAAATATAGAAATCAACATACATTCTCTGTAACAAACCAAGATGGTTACACCTGCTTTTACTAAAGAAAAGAAAACCAAATTGCATGGTTTGTGTTGCAGATTTATGAGCAGTGGGAGGTTTAGCAATTACAAAGGAAGCAGAACAACATTAACTTCAAGCACCAGCATATCTGACTTAGAGAGTACTGAAAATGATTGCCTGCTAGGCACAATTTAGACACAGAAGCAACCGGCAGCAAACTGATTACTCTCATCAAGAAGGACTAAGCAGCACTTTTGGAGTCAAAGTGACAAGGTTAGTAACTCAAAATACTTCAGTGATGTCTGGTGATTTCCTGACAGGTTGGGTTGCTGAGGACTTTGACTGGGAGGGGGATTAGCACAGCTGAGTGTGGATGAAATTACTTTTTAGGATTTTAAATAGCCATGCACACTTGGTGTCCTCGGGAATCTAATTCCATACAGGATGAAAGCACTTACAGGCAGATATTATTATGCTGTCCAATAGCTAAACAAAGATGAAACATGACCCCACCCTCCTTTTGGAATCGTCTCTTCTATTTCGTTGCTTTATGCAGTTGTCCAAATCTGTTTCAAAATGCACGAGGCATCTTCTCAAAGGTAGTACATCAAGGCCCGGCTGCGTAGACAACAGGTAAACGATCCAAATGGCACAGTTACATCCAAGACAATGAGGCATTTGGCTGGTTTGTGTTGTATATATGGGGCCACAGTTGCAGTTTTGTTGCTCTCATGTAGCTCATTTGCTCCAGAATGAAGAATGGTGTGGCACGTGTTCAGCTCTGCAGGATTTGGTGTGTGCGACGAACGCACCCACCCAGAAGCTGTGTTTTATTTAAACATTCAGGGCAGCTTTTTAGCTGGAAATCTACAGTGAATGATGAACGAACAATGAAGTGGAGGTCGCATGGCAAAACAAACTAATGAGTGATAACCGAAGAAAGAGTGGGTTTCAAATCAAAGTACAGTATGTGATAGCTTCCCTTTTATAAATATCTGTGCCACAAACCTTGGGGACCATGTACACTGACAGTGTTATATAGAGAGTTTTCCCTATCATCACCTTGTTGGTGCTCTTGTTGCCTTTTAGGGCAATTTAACTGATTTGTGTGGCAAATGCCGTGACCTGTTGTGAAATACAGCCAATCCAACAAGTCTGTGCTCCAGTTGTGGTGACTCACATCCTAGTATCATTATTAGTCTTACAACCAAATAACAGGCACCTGCTTTAATGTGTTGAATATACATGGGTACAGTTTATGGATGCCTGCTAACCTTAGCGGATAACTTTACTCTCAAATCTAAATATAACCACTATGGCCAGCTGGAGTGGGATCCAACCATGCATCTCCTTTTTCATGTCATGTCATGTTTTTTTGAAAGCTATTGACTGGTAAAAATTAATTGTTGCCCTAATCAATGTAGCTAATAAATAGTAAATAGCTTGTTCTCCCAAACATGTTCCCTGTTAAGGTAATTTTGGCTCAGTAACTTATGTTTAACACTTTCCAGCTACTGGGCAACCTTCTTCACCAGGCAGCTGTCCATGGTGCTGAATAAGAGTCACAGATGGCAAAACATGAATGGATGTCATCCTACAATTTGTTTGTTTCAAGAGTGAAATGAGTAGTTGAAGAGAAGAGGTGTGAGAGCTTTTTGTGTAAAATAGTGATGGAGATACAGCCATGGCTGCCTATCATGTGTTCACAGTCTATAGGACTCGACTTACTTGGCACCCTGTTAATTGCTTTGAGTGGCCGCAGCACCCTCACTGTTCTGATGGCCGTGAAGTTGACGTTCTGCAGGTCCAGAGAGTACTCAACCATCCTGGAAAATGGGGGAAAAAAGCATCCAAATTAAACACACACTAAAAATCCACACTACAACATTCCCAAAACAGCTGCAGTTCTACAGCTGCAAGACCAACCGAAAAAAACAAAAAACAAACCAAAAAGTCTCTGATCCTCACAGAAAAGCAGTTTCATCTGAAATTCCAGCTAAAGTTGATTTAATGTTCTCCTCCTTTCAGGGCTTTTAAGATTAAAAAAGCCTAAACAGAAGATTGTTCACATCCTCGCACAGCTGGACACCTGCTGTGCGGAGCCTAATATGAATTAATGAGCTGGAACATGTGTATCTAATAATGGAAGACATTTAAAGAAAGAACGGGGTCAGTGGAATACTGTAACATTATCTTAACTGTGTTGGAAATTACAAAACAGACATTCATTAGTTTGCAGACGAACATTAATAATAATAATGAATGTAGGAGTCTTTATATATTTTTTTAAACATGGAGAGGTTGCAGAGTCCTGCTCCAGCAGTAAAAAACAGACTTTTTTGTGTTTTTTTGACTGAGATGGAGAAAGATGTTAAGCCACGGCTGAAAACCTTCAGCATCCCTGGAAACTGGTTACACCTTTTAGCACACATAGCGAATGCATCAAAGTGCATACCGGTTGGTTGGCAGGTGTACACAAGCATGAAGTGCGCGAGATTAAACGTGCAACCACCAGAGATGAAAGCGGAGCCTGGCGAGGGAGCAAAGACTGGAGGTGGAGGGAGTAAACAGGCTTGAAGTTAAACTAGGTGAGGCATAAAAGAGACGGAGAACGGTGAAGAAAAGATCGAGAATTTTGCTATTTCACCTGGTCCTAACAAATTCATCACTTGGAAAATATATTTTTGCCTGAGGAATGGAGTGTGTGGGGGTGGGGGGCAGAGGACGGAAAGCAAGAGAAACAGCCAGAGATGGCAGGGGTGAAAAAAACGTGAGAAAGTGACGGATAGGTCAGAAACCAATGTGAGGAAAGCACCAAGGGTTGATTAAGTGCATTATAATGAAGGCAATAAAGCAAGATTGAGAGAGGAAGAAAGAGAGAGCCTGAGGGTTTTATCAAGTGTTTGAGATAATTACAACGCTGGGAACAGAGAGGCAGGGAGAAGAGAGCAATATGCATACACCTGACTGAACAGAAGGAAGCTGCTCTTTGGCTGAGAAAGGGTGGGGGTGGGGGGGTGGACTCTTATCAAGACGCAGGAGAGCGTGGTAAAAGAAACTAAGGCAAGTTTCAGGTATTTGACACAAATATTCTGCTCCTGCTAAGATATTCAAGCTCCGTGATAACATGCTCGTTTCAAGGATAAGCCAGAGAGCCTAGCAGGTGCTTTCTCAAGTGATTAAAGAGCCAGATTACATTTTTCACTTTCGACCTCTCGACCTGCACACCTGGAGGAGAGCCTTTAACGCACGACTGTGCAATAACCGGAAAACTGACGGTAGTGCAGGAATGTAGTGATGCTCCAGAGGGAGTGTCCCAGTTTGAAATGTTTGCGAGATCTAAAAAGTTGGAAAATTCAAACAAGTTTCAAACTGTAATGATCTAACCTGGATGTCAAAGTCCTGCCGGGATTAGAGAACTGTAAGCGCTGCTGACTTCTATCAAATGTCGAGCTAGGGAAAATTATCATCATAAAGCCTGGAACGCTTGACCAGGTCAGAGCTTTCAAATTGACAAACTCAGCCCACATTAGGTCAAAGGTGAACCTAGTGAGCAAAACAGTTTGTTTTATTCTTTGCGGTCAAGCGACAAAACTTCTCTCCGGTGTCCAAACCTCTGCCCACGCTTGATTGCATCCGTTAGGTACGGATCTAACCCGGTGAGCCGTGAAATATGAATCTCTCTTGTTGCTATTATATTACCATAACCTTGGCGGGTGACAGGTGGCGGCGGAGGAGTGCTTCAGCTCCCTGCACAAATCAGGCTAGTAAAACACGCTGACCATGAAAATAACGGTCAGAGTTCACAAACTACTCAGAGACAAGCGCATCTATGTGGGACCACAGGCTGGTGATCCAATTTGTCAGGGGACTTTTCCGTGGGGGGAGTGGAGCAGAATAAACACTTGATCAAATCTTTATTTCAAAATATAACGAACGAGTGCTAACAAACATAAAAAGAAACAAATCAGTGAAAGCCATCATATCCACACGGGGAAAAAATGCTGACCATTTCATATACACGTACAGGTGTAATTATTTAACTACACCTCTTCAGAGGTATTGCTTTTTAAAATATGTCATTATATACAAGTATCAGTTTTTAACACCCTGCTTTACATGTTATAAATGATTTATGTTGTGCATTTTTTCACACCCTCACCCCACAGATTGCTAAGCACATACTCCTTGTTGTTGTCATTTAAATCTTACCAGATCCATAAATTTCAATGTTTTTCAGCTTGGAAATAAAGAGTCTATGTGCTCCAGATGTCCAACCTTATTAACTACCTTATCTTTTTGTAATGTGTATAGTGGCTGTAGTTTGCTTTTGTGTTGCCCCATATGGCAAAACCGCAATCTTTTCCTAACCCCATCCAATTACTCCAAAAAATAAATACATGAAAAACAAAAGTTAACAGAGATTTCAAGGAAAAGCAAAAACTGAGTCTACTCCTCCTCAACAAAATACCCCAACAAAAACTGCCAAACTCATGTGCATTCGTTAAAAGTCTGGTGGATATATTCTGTTGCTGTTTATGAGAAAACAAAAACCCTCTCACTTCTAGTAAGCATGGACGAAGGAACTACCCACTGGGAGGAGGTGGAGGCCACCTACCTGTGATCTGCATGGGACTGATAAAAGCCATTCAGTGGGGGGATAAGGTCTGAACTGGGGGTTTTTGTTTTCTTTCAAGAAAATGATCAAAAATAATCGTCTGCACACTGTGGGCACATCCTAGCCTGCTGTTGTTGTTGTTGTGTGAGTGTATGGTAAGATGTACTCTAACAGTATGGCTAGCACCGAGTGGGAAAGAAGGGACAAAATGAACTGGACTTAGTGTTTCGTGTCTACAGCTGCTATTTTAATCACTGTGCTCCAGCGTGTTGACAAGGCATGAGTCTTAGTGTGTACATTGTGTGGGGTGTAGGGATGGGTACCGGTATCCGGTGCCATCATGGCACCAGTTCTGACATAAACGGTAGTAACCAGACCGAAAAGTAGCGCACATTTCGGTGCTTTATTTCAGTGCTGTTTTTTCCTGAGATGTCGTACACTTTGGATTCTAGCCAATCATTTTACCTTTCCGAGGATAGTAGGCGGGTCCAGGTACGTACGTTCTTTTAGAGCAGAGCTACAGATTAAAAACGCCCAAGGTGAAGCGGTCAAACTCTGTACTTCACAGCAAAAGATGTAAACTCAGCAGCCTGCAACAAGTGCTTTAAGATGATACTGTGCAAAGGAGGTAATTCCTCGAATCTGATGAAACACCTGGCAACACATAGCGTTTTTTTAAAAGCCGAGAAATGCATCGTATTTGATAGCTTGCAGCAGGACCTCACACCGAGCACATCTACTGCGGGTGGGTTGCCGGTTATCAGACCCGGAGTTAGCAACATCCCCCCAAAACCCGAAGAGGAGAGTCCTGGCCCCTAGCCCTGCCAGTGTAGCAGAAATGATGACGGATGATGACGACAGCAGCAATTTACTCTTTTCTGCGTGAGTAGCTTAATGTTGTTCGTGTGTAATTTACGTTGAGTAGGCTAACCACGTTATTACATTAATGCATGTAAGGTGAACTAGCAAACATCATCATAGCTACATGCGGCTGTCTTCTTGTTTGATGGCAGATACTCCCTTCACCCTGGCCAAAAAGGCTAAAATGACCAAAGAAAAAGTGGAAAACAGCTAAGGTTGATAAGCTGATATCAGATAAAACCTAAACGATACCCAACCCTAGTGGGGTGTGGGGGACATAATAGTGATCTGTCATTTTCCAGCAATTTTTTGCAGCAATTTCTGATAAGGCACACACATGTGGTTACACAAGAGAGAGAGATACAGGCAAACAATCGTACGTGTGCAACAAATGATACCCAGAGACAATAGACAATAGAAATTCACACACAGACACACACGTAAACATTATGCCTGTATACCCTAAGTTTTTCAACACTGAGCATTTGTATAGTCAGTCTGACACCCAAATAAAATCACACACACACACACAGTCACACACTAAGTAGAGAAAATGCCCAGGGCAGACTCTTGGCTCTCGTAAAGCTGTGTTAAGTCATCAGACTGGGCCACACACTTCATTTGCACAATGAAACACACTCCTGCACACTCCTGAAGTATGTAGTTACATAAGCTGTGAATCCACATGCACTCTTACACACACACACACACACACACACACACACATCACACACACACTACACACACACACACACACACACACACACACACACACATCACACACACACACACACACACAGACACACACACACAGCCGTCACACCACAACAAAACCTTTGCATACACTCACACAAGTCAAACTAAATTTAGTGTCTGTCTGTGTTTGAGTTAGGACCGCTCGCCAACCAAATAGCTTCATGAATATTTCAGTGGAGTAACTAGATTACTTTTGTTCCAAAGTGGCCTTGGATGGGGGAATGTGGATTTTTTTTAACTGAATCTTAAACATATTTCTTATTCCATTTTTCTGTGTTTTTTTGGTGTCTCTCTTCTCTTCAGAAACTTGCTCTGTCTCTGCTGTTTAAGTTAGCATTGGGGAATACTCTCTCAGGAGGCATCAGAGTGGAACAGTGGGAGTGATTTTCTTCAGGCTTTCCCTCTCGGTTGGAGGGGAAGTGTGAATATTGGAGATAATTTAAGAAGCACACGTTAGAACGCTACACAGCAATCAAGGATGATTTTAGGGTAATTTTGTGGTGTTAAGTAACAAGTCTTTAAAAACAGGACTGACCGTAACAACAGTACAGAGTTCATTCATCATGTTACAGAGTCCCAAGATATGAAACCTAAAAGGGTCAGGGTTTCTCCACTCAATACTTCTGTATATTGTTATCTACTATATTTAATTGCATAGTATTTGGATTTTAACAGCTTAGTTTTGTGTTTCACGTCAAATAAGACAAGTTGTACACTTGGGTGTTCTGACAGGACAAGTAAGCCAACACATGCTTGCTAAGTGAAATTTAAGCATTCTGTTCTTTGACAGCATTTTGTCAAGGATTGCTTGTCTGTATGCATCTTGTAAGTGCCAATCTTTTGGGTTAGCTATTGTGTCTCAAAGCTAACTCACATGAATTGAATCCGATGAGCCAAGGTGTGAAAAAAGCTCTTAAGACTGACTGAATTCTGTATGAGTTGCTGCATTTTGTCAAAGTCTGCAATATATCGTGTACATGCAGGTAACCCTGCACGAGTCACATGTAGTATAGCAACTATGTTTCAGAGCTGTTTCCTTCATGGACATATATTACAGCACACCAGCATCAACAGCTGTTCAGCAACAGTTCTTTTTCCCCGCGTTACACTCATAAGAAACATGTATAAGCAGAACTCTATAATTAACTATAATTGGTGATTCAGGCAGTAGATAGCCTTGGATAGCAACAACGCAGCTCAACAGAAATTGTACATTTTAAGCCATTTCACTGAATGTACAATGGTCTAATAGGCAAGGATAAACTAATATGGCAATTACCGGAACATGCTAAATGTCTCATTTTATGCCAACAGTCCAGGCCAAACTCCTTCTGGGTAAGATGGCATCAATTATTAAAATGAGATTAATGGATGCAGTAGATTTTCAGTCCCAGAAGTGGTTTGCAAGTCAAAAAAGATAGAGGAGCGCACAGACGTGAGCACAAAACAGACACGGCCATTTACAAATGCTGTAATTTACTCCACTCTCTTTACCTTTTCCCTCCTGCCCTTTACTTTGATCCTTTCTGCTAACAATCCACCTCGTGAAGTCTCTCCTCAGTCTCTTCCTCTTGTGTCACTTAGTTTGTCTCTCCACTCCTCTTTGTTTGCTCTTCATCAGTTTTTTTCCATCGTCAGTGTGTGTGTATGTGCACTTTCTCGGTGCGCACGTTATTTTCCTTTCTCACATTCCCACAGTGTGCCATGTGGCGTCAGAGCTCTAATAAGCTACTGTTACATCTCAAGCAGAGTACAGATGCTCACGCACATGTCCGTATGTGTGTGTTATATGCTCAGACATGTGAATATCTTGTCAAAGATAAAAGCCAGCTGTCTGCTGAAGCTGTTTGCGGACACATTACCCATTTCTCACTGGTTTTTCCTTGTTTCTTCCAGTTAGACGTCTCACACGTTACATTTCGAGCAAAAACACTTAGTTGGCAAATCTAAAATTAGAAGCTAATGTCTTGGTTTAGCACAAGTTAGCATGTGTTGACTCAACCAAGTTTAACACCCTCATACACTTCAGGATACAGTTAGCTTTACATATGTTTTTGGACCATTTGTACTTCTTTTGTAGAGTTGCCTGTTAAATCGGTAGATGTTAAATTGAGCAAACAAGGTGCGACTAAAGTGTCAACCGTCAGCTTTAGTTCAACAAAAGTGTTGCATTTAGTGAGGCCTGTTCACTAAATCTGGCATTAAGTGGTGGACTTGCATTTTATATTACTTTTGCAAAGCAAATGAAACCATAACAAATGCATAAAATGGATTTGTGCAAAAAAAAACATAAAAGCAACAACAACTTCACAACATGTAGTTAAGTCAAGAAAAGTCCTGAGTAGGTGATGTATCACTGTCAAGTCCTTCAATTAATAAGCACCATCAAGAATTTAAATATAGAGGGTTTAGGCAGGTAGGCAGGAGGTTCATATTAGAGTTTGTCAGAAAACACCTAGAGCCAAAGACTGTCCAAAGACTTTCAAAAAGAGTCTTTAAAAGGAATGGATCATGATCTGAAGCATAAAAGACAGCAGGGTGAAGGCAATGATATGGCATGGTCTTGTACACTGACAAAAAGGGATTGGTCAACTCTTGGATTTACGTAAGAATCTTGCGTGTATTTAACATAAGTGCCTCATGCTTTAAAGTTAAGTGTAACTATATATTGTAGAAACTACATGATACGCAGAGAGGCTAGATTAAATTGTTCATATCATGTTTGAGTGAAGTAAGTCAATAACTTTCTGCGACACTGCACGGGATTTCAGTCTTGCACGCTTTGGATCATGGTTTCAGGAAGGCATCCATCTCAGTCAAGTCGAGCAGCCGCCTCTACTTTGTTTGGTATACAGAAAAAAGTAAACTGGGTGGTTGTTACATTAAAAAAGTCTAACTTGTAATTTAAACACAATAATTTCATGTTTCTATGAACGTAATTAAATCATGAAGGATCTGTACGAAATTCAACAACTTAATTTGTTCTTGTTGAGATGACCTGATGCAATCTAGTAAGAGTGCTTAGTTGCTGAACTCATGAAATTCACAAGATCGCACGAGATGTTAAACTACAGGAAAATCACTGGAGTTATAAGAGGCAGACAACTACACACACACCAGGGGCCTGTTCTTCGTACGTCGCTTACTACATCCAAGATCAAATGACACATCCAAGATCAAATCATCGCGCTAACCGTGAGCTCGCTAATCCGGTTCCCCGAACACACCTGCTGTTGACGATTACTACAGCTGGATGAAGTAATGCGCGATCACTGGGTGTCGTAAAAGGGGCTACGCATCGATAGTAGAAACATTGATCGGCAACCCGCTGATTGGTCGGCGAAAATGTCGAAGGGGCGTGCTCGGTATTTTCCGGCAGCAGAGCAAGAACTCATGAGTGAGGGATTTCAGGAGTTTCAGAGTTTAATTAAAACGCAAGAGAACACTGCAAAGGCTGCAAAAGCAAGGAGAGAGGGCTGGCAGAAAGTTGCTGACAAATCAAACTCGTAGGTAATTTAATAATAATAATAATAATGGATTGGGTTTATATAGCGCTTTCCAAGGCACCCAAAGCGCTTTACGATACCACTATTCATTCACTCCCACATTCACACACTGGTGGAGGCAGCTACGGTTGTAGCCAGGCTGCCATATCGCGCCATCGGCCCCTCTGGCCAACACCAGTAGGCGGTAGGGTAGATCTATCATATGACACTATATTGTCCAATATCATATGGCATTATATTATATCATAATATGTTACATTATATCCCCTTTCACATTAGAGCCACAACAGGACCCACAAGAACATGGGAACAAGTAAAAGTGGAATACAGGAGTATTCTACAGAATGGTAATATTTATCTCTTAGATTGCTTTTCGTCTCTTGGCAAGGTAATACTGGCCTGTAATACTCTGTTAGTTTGTTCATAACAGCAACCAAGAAAAGGGCAGAGGAAAAAAAGACAGGTGGTGGTCCTGCACCCCCTCGTCAACAAGTTGGTTAAGTAAATAATACCCTCACGGGAATATCGATATCTCTCAATGAGCACACTGTCGCGCTGAGCTAAAGGATCCTGTCTGTCCCGCAATATACGCTGAATTCTGAAAACTCTCCTTATCAATCTTGCACCTTCCGCAGGACATGGCTGCGACAGGCTTCCCAAATCCACCTTCGCTTTTATAGCCGTGGTCTCTCATCTTGATTACACAAAGTAATTTGCAATTGCTACTCTGAAATATGAATTACATCTGTAATAATCACATACATGTAATAGAATGTTAATAGTACATTTCCCTTTTTTAGGAAATGACCTGTATGTATCTGTGTGAAATCAATAAATGGATCAGGTGCTGCATTGTCTTTAGTTACATTGATGTTATTTATTTATGGTGAAACAGTGGTGGAATATCGCTGTTGCTTTCGTATAAATGAAGCGGACATACCTGCGTGGCCGCGATCTAATCCTGTTTACATAAAGTAAACCTGCTCCCGAGCAGGTTTACGCTTACGGCTCTGTTGCTATGACAGCAAGTCCCGGATGAGCTTCGGGGAACCGAACGATCCAGGATCACGCGAAATCGTCAACAATCTAATCCAGCTAACTTACTTAGCGAGGTACGAAGAACGGGCCCCAGGTGTATGCTATCGCTATTTATTGTGGTTTAACCTGTCAAGAACAAAAACGTACAAAAACGTACAAAAAAATTCAGCCTTGAAATCATAGCTTTCCTACTTTTGTTAAGTCTGGATTGGTGGTGTGGTGGTTAGTGCTGTTGCTTCACAGTAAGAAGATTCTGAGTTCAAATCCACTTTCTGGCTAGTTTGCACTGGGTTCTCTCTGGGCGTTCTGGTTTCTTCCCACAGTTAAAAGTCATGCAGTTGTTACAGTTAGGGTTAATTGGTGATTCTAAATTACCTGTCCATGTAAGTGCAAATGGTTGTTTGTGATAGACTTGTGAGCTTTCCAGGGTGTACCCTGCCTTGTAACCTATCACTTCAGGGTTATTTCCCAGCAACCAGGATAAAGATAGGGCGACGTTAGTTGTTGTAGATCCATTCAATTTTTATGGTAACCAGACTCTAGACTTTGTTGAACATTATGTAATATGAAGACACCAAGTAGTATTGGGGTAAAAGTTATTGAATAGTGTTGAAATAAAATGACAAAACTGTGAAGGATTAAAATATTCCAAGAGCTCAACTTACTTCATCTAAACATGTTTCAATCGCGTTTTATGAACACAAAATGCACAGGTTTATTGAATATGAAAAAGTTGTGTTGAGTTTCTGCCAAAACAAAACATTTGTGTGCAACCAATGTCCACTATTGAATCAAGTAAATCCAACATGGCCTTTTTTCAGTGTATGGCTGCCCATGTAAGCAGGTCATTAGAGTTTATTGACGGCAGGATGCTGTCTGAAGTGTACAGACCGACACTCTCTGCTCAGATTCATCCAAATGCTGCAAAGCCGATCAGACAGCACGTCACAGTGGAAATATATAATGACCCAAAGCATGCTGCAAAAGCAGCCCACGAGTTTCTCAAGGCAAAGAAATGTTTTTTTCTTAAATCAGCCATCTGATCTCTACCGTGTAGAGCTTGCTTTTCAGTTACTGAAGAGAAAACTGAAGGCAGGGAGAGCCACAAACAAGCAACAACTGAAGGCCTGGCAGAGTATCTCAAGGAAGGAAACACAACATCGGGTGAAATCGGGTGACCTAGACTCTATTGATTACAAAAATATTCATCCAAGTATTAAAAATAATCCTTATACTTAAAATTAAGTTAATTTGTCCAATTACAATTCAACCTGTGAAAATGGAGGACTTTATGTTGAAATCATTAGAACTGTGAAACGATTAATGCAACACTTTTGTTAAACCCCTTGGATTAAAGCTTAAGGTTTGCACCTCAGTTACATCTTGTTTGATTTAAAATCCACTGTGGTGCTGCACAGAGGCAAAACTACTGTCAATGTGCACAGAGTCATTGACCTGGTTCTGTATATTTTGCTTCTTAGTAACAGTTGACTCAAAAGCTGTGCACAGGTTTGTTCTCACTTTACACTCAGCCCCACAAAGACTTGTGCAAACATGGGTCACTCGAAATGCATGAAACATATGATACTTATGGATTTAAATATGTCAGTCCAGAAGCAGTAATATGGAAGTAAAGTCAACTGTAAAGCATAAACTACAAATATATTAATGATATGCTATCAGCTCTGATTCAAGATTCACACGATTCATTTACTGTACTCTTTGTGTCAAAAGCTATTGAGGATCATTAGCTCACTAATCACATGAGTCATTTCCAAATTAAACTAATTACAGTATACTGATCTGACGACACCTGTAGCACCAGCTGTGCAGTGTTAATGTGAAAGTGCCTGATTAAAATACGTATAGAGCAGTACCCCTGTTTGTACACTGAAAAGATTGCACATGTACTGAATTAGTATGTCAGGTCATATCATATGACATTATTTGATGTTAATTTGAGCTTGTGTCATTCTCTTTGTGCGCTTTTCTTAGTCTATTATATGATTGGTACAAAATAGAAGCTGCAATGTATACTTTGTGTTAAAAAAATAAATAAGAAATAGCTGCTTTTGTTTCTTAATTCTTTAAAAAAAACACTTTTATTGACTAATGGCTGCAACTAGGTAATAGTGCTAAGTAAATGAGAGCTTTGACTCTTAAGTTATAGGACCATGCTGTGGGTTTTTTTCCAGTACATTCTAATTCTATGGGATATTTGGAATTCATGCTATGATATGCTGGGTCTGTGGCAACAGTGATACAGTTTTTACTCAGAGTGAGAGCATTTCGAATGAAAATTCCAACCATATTTAAAAAAAAAACATTGTGTCAATAAAAACAGAAAAAACATTTTCTTCACAACAGAACACAGAACTAAATAAAATCCTCAAACTGAGAAAATGTTCAATTCTAGGAAACAATAAAGCACAGCTCGAAAAAGATTTCCATGTTCTACTGTGAATAAAATATGGGTTTAGAAAATTCACAAAACAATCATTTTACAACATTCTGAGTAGTTTCAGGGACCAACTCTAATACTGTTGGTACCTAAAGCTAACCAAGTCATTTATGGTGTCTAAACTTTATGAACTAGTTTTTGGTGCCTGAAATCCTTTTGGGTGTTTAAGTCTCTCATTCAGCTGTTCGCCTTCACCCCTTTGGCTTTGGGGTGTCTCATCAAAGTCCCACCTAGTCCTTGATAGTTTCCAGAAGGTCAAGTTTAAAGCAAGATCATACATTATACATTACATACCTCCTTATACTAGCTATATCTTAGCGAAGCAAGCTAAAGATGCTAAATAAATGAATGTATAGTTTCTGTAACAAGTGACTGTTCACCCCATGTTTGAGTCCCACCATAGAAATACTAGCTATTTCTCTGCAGAGCATGAAGGCAGATTCAGTAAAGAGGAATAGACTGTTTCACAGGTTTGGCAAAGCCTTGATTATATTATCATATGTTCATGAGCATGAACAGAGTAACTAGATTATTTTTGCTCCTCAGCAGCCTTCAATTTAGAAATAGAAACATTCTGATTACCCTGAAATCAAACTGATATCAAAGAGAAATGATTGATTTTGAACTTAGTTATATTAATGTTAATTAGAACAACCATCACCAAAGTAAAACTTTCAGTTAGCTTACCTGCATGAATACAGCAACAACAACAATAATAATAACAATCAACTGGTCTTGTTTATTGCGACAGTTCATTGGCAAAACTGTTCCTGCGTCACTTCATGTAATCCCAGACTGACTCCATGATGTGGAGATAAGGCCTCTGCGGGGGACAGGCCATCTGTCGCAGCACTTCTTGATGCTGAACAAAGTTCTTCATGACTCTAGCTCTATGTTTGGGGTCATGCTGCAGAAAGGATTTGGGATTAGACGCCTCCCTGATGATACTGTGTGGTGGAAAAGAATCTAAACATCTAAAGCTGCTCAAGCTTGCACACTGTATCGGGTAAATATAATGTAGGAAGCAAACATATTGATAATACAGATAAAAGTGATTTGAGTTTTAATGATTATCGTGAATCTCTTTCCATCGGTGTGAGCTGTATCAACACTAAAACATAAATGAATAACAGTGCACTGGCAAAATCACTCACAATGTCTCAAAAGAGACATGGCATAAAGCTTAAAGCATAGACCCATCTTCCAAACTCAACATATCCCAGTCTGGTAGATGTCTGCAATGAGTTTTATCTGATTAATGGAACCTCACAACCCAACAGCTTTTTGCTTTATACTTGCTGGTTTTTCCATTACTAAGCCACCTGACTCATGTTTGCATCAATAGAAATATCCTTGTGAGAAGAAATGAACAACAACAAAAAGCACAAATAGATGAATGAGTATCTCTCTGCAGCACTTTCTTTGAAATTCTTTCAACAACACTGAACGCTATACCTTTGCCAGTCTTTAGATTTACTGATGGATTGTTGTACTAGAAGAATAGATGCTTGCTTCCTTGGGTGACATGATGTTCCATCACATCATAAAGTTTTTATTGTGTTTATGTAACTGTAAACCCAGGAAAAAAAAAAAGCTAAGTCATTTTTAAGAGAGAAAAGTTAACAGTGGACAGCTCATATTTCAGTCAAACGAGAGGGCGAACATGTGATATATATGGCATGACTATATGTATAAATATAGTCATGTCAATGCAAATAAGAATCAATTATGGCCTCCCATCTGCTGTGCTTACCAGTGTACGGTTTGCCACCTTTCAGTGTATGTCACGGGGGAGACGGCTGATGTATAATGCAAACATACGCTTGTTACACAGTTTCTAAATCTACTGCGTACAAAACAAAGCTTTACATATTTGTAATATGTGAAGTGTGAGAAACAGATGGCAAGACCAAAGAATGGGAAACTTTGTTTAGACAAGTATAATCTGACCATCGTGACACAGCTGTCACTGTAGATGGAGGCTGATGCAAGTATCTCAGGAGCTCCTTCAACTAAAACCAACCACTAAACCATACAAACAACAGCAAATATGTTGTCTAGATGTAAGTGTTATTATGTTAGACAGACATACATTTTATTGACTATATGAAATAGCTATGTTGTACAGATTCCTTTCACAGTATGGTGGTTATGAGACGTCTCTAAACTGCAACAGGTAGGAAACACAAAATCCAGCCTTGGGGCCTCACAAGCTCATTCAGCTCGGTTTGTCCACTATATGGACAAAAATATTGTGCCACACCTCCTAATCTTTGAATTTAGGTGTTTTCATCCAATTGCATAACTGCATAAAATCAAGCACATAGCCATGCACCGTGCCAGGAAAGGGTCTACCGAATTTGACTGGTAGTATATTAGGATGCAACTCAGGTTGTGAAAATTCTTCCCCGTTAGATATTCCACCATTAACTGTTAGTGGTGCTATTGGCAAGGAACCACCACAACTCAGGAAAAGTCCAGTGTAAGTGAAGCATCAGATCACATAAAGTTATAGAAACTAATCTTCCAGTTCTACCTTAAAGACCAGACAAACTCTAAGCAGTTTGGCAGTCAGTTGGAACATAGGCTCATTAAAACTTCTGGGGCTAATGTCTTAGCAAGTGAAAGTGTGCAGCTTTTTACATCGGGAGATAATCATGCAAACATCTGTAGCTTGAGCAACAGTCACACTACTAAGCAATTAGCAAACTGATGACTTGACAGGAGCATTTCAACTAAGTTTGGAACAACAGTCAAGTAAACCTGCAAGAGCCTGAGAAACATAATGTAAATTCCTGGTTGTCATTCCTCTGATGGGTTTTAAAGAAATGCTTTTAAAGTGTAAAATGTGTAAATTTATGAACCCTGACATTTAGCTTTGATATCTCTTCTTTTTCCCTTGTCGTATCCTCAAAACACAGCATGTTTTTACCTCCTGTCATGCTTCCTTGGCTGACTGCTAGAGACAGATAGAGGACATGGGGCTGAGAGACTAAATGTATCCTGAGAGAGGAGGTACAAAGCTCAGCCTGCGTTTACAGATAACCTCTCTAACATTATCCCTAAAAACACATTATCGCAGAAGGATACGCTCACACTGAAGCATACACTTCACCTCTCTTACATGGGCCGCGATGGAGAAAATTACAGCTTTAGTAATCCAGTTACATTTAAAGCAGAAATCTAAACAATTTTGGTTAGAAACTCCAGCTTGATTAATGAGGGCTAGGTTGAGGAGGAGAGAAATTATTTTACACTTAAACCACACACTCAATTCCTTAACCTGTCAACTGCTAACATCAACTAAACCTGGAAAGGACCCAATCTAGCTCAGCCGAATCAGTCAATACACTCAAATCACAATCATGATCAGTCTGACATTTGTGAGGTGTGCACCCAGCTTTAGTTTTCTACAGACAAACACATTCCTCATGTGGGTGAAAAAAAGCTTTAATGCTGAACAATAGACACGAGACGGATGCCATTAAGTCAGTAAAGACAACCTTGTATAATGCCAATGCTAATGCATTCATTTGCTTTAGTGTGTATTTCTTTTATTCTCTCAAACGCTCACTGTCCACTCTGCTTTAGGCAAATGGAATAATGCAGCGTTGCAACGAATTAGGATCAGCGTCACTCATTGGAAGAAATTTTATTACTGCCACCAAGAGCCAAGCTATGTTTTATCACCACACTTAAGATCTGAGATTTGAGTAAAAACAATGCAGGGAACCACACTTGACATGAGCAAAGCGAGAACACAGTACAACTCAACAAGGAACAAAGACGACTTGAGGCTTTAAATAGATATAGAAAGTAATTAGGTATAGATGACACACTAGAGTGGAAAGATGGAGCCGAAACTAATAAATTAACTTTTAAAGGAATTGAAACCAAACACAAGACAAAAAAGATGGAAAAAGATAACCTAATGCAAGTAACTGACAGAGTTGGGGACTTGACAAAACACAAAAGGATGCTGGGAAAGCTAGACTACAACGCAAGGGATCAAAATAGAAACACTAAACTCACATTACACAGTAGCAGAAGAACAAGAAACAAGGACACTGAACAACAAAACCTGTCAGGTATAAACTATAAAACACTATACAGCATACATGAAGAAGAAAAAGTGCCAAATAAACTCCAATAAACTCAGAATTTAACAGCAAAGAACAAAAATCTCCATGATGGCAATTGATTTATTTTATCTGGTTTCAGAGATAAATTTAGGTTTCATCTGCATAGCAATGAAAATGAAAACTACTGCCTAAGGGAAGTATGTATTCGATAATCCATGACTAACGTTTATGTGTGAAAAAGACTCCCACTCCCACAAATCTATCAGGCCACGACATCATAACCTTCACCAGTACTATTTCTGCACTGTCCTGGCTAAAACTCTTCAAATAAACCATTCCTCTAATCAGCAATCCTAATCAGAATAAACACAATGTGCCAGATTTAGCTACTAGCTAATTTTCTTCTCCTGTCTCTCAGCAGATAGACTGAAAAATAAAATACAGTGCTCTTAATACACAGACTTCCATCACCACTTCAGCTCTGCCAGGCCTCAAAGAATAAGGATGAATGGAAAAATGACCAAAAACCAACCCTAGCTTCATAAACTTCACTGTATTAAGCACTATTATATACAGTAATAGGTTTTAAATGTGGCATAGTAGGAGTGAAAGAAGAGGCATCACTGCATGCATGTGCACAAATCAATCTATTATCAACTTGCCCTTCAAAGCCTGCCAACTGGTTTTCACAAGTGAAGAAAGGTTTGCAAGCTTAACTTTAGACACTTTTAAGAGTCGATTTTGTGTTTGAGGAGCTTATTCTTTAGCTTTATATCAATGTACAGAACATTTCCTCATAAAAATACATCTTTTACACAAGATGATTGCCTGCAGCCTTTCACATCACTAATGGAGGCATGTAGTTGGAGCAAGGGGTTATTAAAGAGAGTTTATAAAAAGGCAACTTTTGGACTAATTTTGGCATCTACCAAATCCAAGAGCAGTCAACACACAAAAACATGCAGTTCGAACAATATTCCCTCACTAACTGTGTGCAGGGTTCAGCTCTACAGGCAAGCTAAGCTGAGCCTGGTGTGAGCCTCACACTGCTCCTAATCCCTTCCCTGCAGCTCGCCTACTGTTTGTGTTTGCAGTAAACTAGTTCCCAGGGGTGCAACGTTTTATCATGCCCCCCCCCTCCTCCTTGTCGCTAAGCACGCTGCATGTGGTGGACGCACGACTGGGGAGTAATTGGTGATGATGGTAGTATCTCTTCCATACCATGCATGCATGAACATTGCGGGCTGATGCAAAGAAATGATGATGAGGCATTGTGTGCTGATTTTTTGGATTTGAGGAAAAAAGGACTAGATCAAATATTAAAAGGAAGCTCGATGGTGGAAGCAGAATCTTCTGTAGCCTCGGGGCCAGTGACTGTAAAGCTGGAAAATCTGGAGAAACTATTTCAGTGAAAGTGAATGAAAAATTGGCCCCATTCTCTGAAAGTGAAAATCAAAAAAGGAGAAGATGAATGCAGAGGAAATTAAAAAGCAACAAAAGGAAACTTTATGGCAGAAAGCTGCAATTTGACTGAATTTAGCAATTTAAAGTATTAGTGAGCATGATATCTTCAATTATTTGTAAAAAAAAAATACTTACAATTCCTATAATAGTGTAACTAAAGTACATTAAGTAAGTAGGAAGACTGGCATGCATTAGTAATAGTAACTTTCAACAATATAAGCATGGATTCCAACACAAAGAGAATCAACTTTTTTGTTGTTTTGTACAAATCTTTTGTATTTTGGATTATTTGCTCTTTGTATTATTAATTTTTTTAAAAGACTATTAAAAAATAAAGACGGTCACACAATAAATAATTTGGGACCTACAGAAACACAAAAATATAATAAAGGCAGTGGGTATAGGGACAGGTTATTTAGTTTTAAACGTGAACTACTGTTTTCAAGCTGGTCTGTACTCATTGTAACATTTTGAGAAGCTTGTCAAAGTATGACTAACAGGTACAGTTACTCATAATGGAGCTGACAAACTGATGGAACCCATTTTACAAAAGTGATGTGAAACAGAAACTTTTAACAGGACTCCATGCGGTTCTGGGAAAAACTAAGTACAGCCCATGATTCAGTAACTTGTAGAAGCACTTCCTCAGCAATAAGTTGAAATAATCCTTCCCTGTAAGACTTTGTAAGTCTCTCACATCGTTATGCAAGAATTATGGCCCACTGGCGGCCATTCATTTATTCGCAGATCTCTTAAGGTCCCACCAAATCATTTTAGTCCAGCTGAGATTTGTACTTTGACTGGGTCACAGGAACCTTGATTCTTCCTTTTTTGTTTCAAACAGTTTGTTGTTTGTTTGCTGTTTCGTCACATTCGGCACCAGGGTGCATTGTGAGGCCTGAATGCTTCAGATCAGCAAAGTGCCAAGATTTCTGATCACACTTAATCACGTGCAGCTGTTAGGGGCACCTAGCTGCTATATACCTTTGTGAAAACTTCCTATTTAGTGACTGGATCTACTGAAGTTAGGACTTTTAGAGTTTTGAGTCTGCATCCTTAATTATATAGCATTGGCACCGTGTGAATACTGTAATTTAGAATGTACCACCCTGTGGACAGGAAAGTGTAATTAAGCATACTTCAATGTTCTGTGGCCAGTGGTGCCAAAAATACAGACATTCTTTATCAGAATCAGAATGCTACTTTATTAATCTTTAAGGAAATGATGTGGCTTCATTTAAGTAGAAGTGCAGATACCTGTGTTTGAAATACCCAACTAAAAGTTGAAGTGCTAATGCAGTGTCTTTACTCAAGTAAATGTTAAAAAGTACAGGCTATGAAATGTAATCTTAGTAAGAAACTAAAAAGTACTCATTGAAGTACAAGTCTATACCTACATTGTAGAGGGTTAGGATTAGACTCTGCAGTTGGGGAATCCCTACGACTAATCGTGGAGAAAAGAATCACAACTCACAATCATTTCTAATGTGACTGCTGCTCTTTGTGGATTACACAGTGAAATTCAGCAGGAAGCAGATGTTTCAGAGCTCCTTTGTTGATTGCCTCTAAACGCAGTGGCCCTAACTTACAGACAACAGCACGGTTCCAGCTAATTTAACCGGTTAGTATAAACGCTAAGTTCTTGGTTTTTGGAACAAGAACACAGACTAATGTTAATACAATCTGTCAATGTCTACAAAGTCATTGATTTTAACATATTTCAGCACTGTGAGTGTTGTGTTTCTATTCATTCCACTCCCTAAAAACATTGGTCACCCAGATACGTGATTGTGTTTTTGTTGGTCAGCAACAAGGATGTCAAATCTAGTTTTGATGTTTGGACATTCTCCATCCTTAAGGCATCTGTCAAAAGCTTAAGGTTTGTGGATGCAAGATGTTTTTACACAGGTGTCACCAGAAAACCTGTTTCTGTTTTTGAATGGGAATGATCATGGAGGCAGTATGCAGCAAACTAATGGTATATTTACAAATCCTGAGAACATAAAAATAATAGGATACAACTTAATTGCTTCAAACCATGTTATTTACTTTAATTCTTACGTGCTAAGTGATAGCGTGGCACTCCAGCTTTGGAAACGTTCTTCTAGCCAAAGCTTATTTTATTCCTTATTCTGCCATGAACTCTAATTTCTTGCCTTCCACTCGCACTGCCAGTGAAACTGCGAGTCTGAGAGACTCCAATGTTAGGCTCCAATATTATTATTCCTGAAATCTGGGAGAATGATGCACTAATAAACATCGTATGTCGTGTCTTTTGTTTCCTTTTTGTGATAAAATGTCCAGTATTTATCGATTTTTAGTATAGTTTCCTGGCCTAGTTTTTATTTTAATGTATTTTTTTAAATACTAAGCCATGCTGGGTAAACTCTGTATTTACCGCTGTAATCTCCTGTCACTCAGGAACAGCTGTTCTTTCCTTTGGATAGCTGCATTACAGGGTACCCAGGCCAGGACACATTTCTCCTCTTTTTGGTTGTGAATTAACCTTAATAACATACATGTACATAACATGTATTTTTGAAGATGTCCTTGTAAATATTCTCTCAAGTGGATTTTGTGTTATGTCAATTTCCTTGTTTGCTTGGTTGCTTTGATGTTGTCCGAGTTTTGATTTTTCTCAATTTTGTAATAGTATGTTTTCGTAGCCCGGCCTCCAGCTTCTGATGTAATAAAACACTATTGGCTGCCTTAATCAGAGCAGATGACAAGATGCAGTAAAAAAAATAAACTGCTACTTGTCTTTCTGTGTGTATACAGAAACAAATGTCTAACTTTGTACTGTCTGAAATAATGTAAGAAAACCCATAATTAACTGATGGTAACTTGAACTGATAAAGTCAAATGTGAGCCGGAGCCTTATAACTGCTGACCTGAAAACAAAGATCTGGCTTTGCTCAATAGGAACTTTAGGTGCAAGAGCTGATGTAAGCTTAGCATAAATGGAATAGCGTAACAGCTATTAAATCTGAGCGTGTTATTAAATGGTAAACTGACTGAGCACTCAAAGGGTTTTCTACTACATGCTTCATTTACACACACACACACACACACACACACACACACACACACACACACACACACACGTATTAATACAAGGACTGTTTCTTTATCGAAGTGCTTCCTAACCTTCATACACGCACTCACACTCATACCGGGAGCATCTTTAGCTTCAATATCTTGCCCAAGAAAACAGGGATTGAACCACCAACCTTTTAGCTAGTATACAACCACGTTTCACCTCCTGAGCTACAGCTGTTTATTAAAAGCTATCATAATTTTTTAATATGTATCACAGCATCAGTCACTTAGAAACCATTATGTCCCACTGTGTCAGGAGATAAGCAGATATTAATCAAATTTTGGCTTCCCATGATTAAATGAACGCAATAGACCAATAGTGACAATGCGTGCTTCATCACATCAAGTTGGTTCCTAAGTCACTGCCTGACAATGAGCATGCACTATATGTGCCAATCACAGCTGTTACCTGCACTATGCACCATGTTTGTTGCTGTAGTCTGTCCTACTAATGCTAAATTAAAAGACAGATACAGATACAGCTGAAGGTGAAGAGCTTGTCCTTCGGAATACCGTTCATTGTTTGGAGCTATCCTACCACCTGAAAGCACACTACAAACACACGTCCAAGAAAACCAATGCAATGGCTGCTAACAGGAATCACCCAACATCAGCACAGAACCCCTAAATGCGAGCCCATGTGGCACGTCTGCATATTGATCCATCTCACAAAGATGTACTGAAATCACCAACATAATGGCCAAAGATAAGTATACACTAAATACTCTCAGTAGCAAAGGCTTCAGGAAAAATAGTCACTGGACAAAAGCCATATTATCCCCTCAAGCAATTACTTTTCCAATAGCTGTGCTGTATACAACATGACAAAGAGGGGAAAAGAGAGAGATTTTATATTTTGCTTCTAAGAGACCAGGTGATCAGGCCTTCTGTGTGGAGAGATGGTTTTATTAACAGGAGTGTAGCATAATGTAGAAAGTAATACAGAAAATTAATTTTGAGTAAAATCTTGGTACAGTTTTTGTATTTGCCTTTATTTTTATTGTATGAGTTTCACCGACTTTAGGTGAAAAAGCAGGGCTGAAAAACATGTTTACGCACAATTCAACAAATCAACCAATAACTGAGATAAACAATCGTGATCTCACTAATGTCCAAAATAATCATAATTTTCATTTTGGCCGTTATCGTATTCATCTTTAACAACAGATGTCACTATTTGGTCTCCGTCAACCATTGTTCTCTAAATATGAGCTACACGTGCAGTGTAGACATTATGAGCTCTTTATGGCTAAATTCTAAAACCATAAAAGGTAAAGTACAGCAACATTATATTTCCTGCTGTTGTACCATGTGCTCTGACTCTGTTCATGATACGACAGCACTGACTAGCAAATCAGCTACTTGCCTTGTGTTTAAAAACTGTTCATTACCCTTTAATAGGTGAAAAAAATAACCAAACTTAAATGTTTGGTGTGAAGCGGACGAGAGGTAAAATGCAACAGCCCTTCCATAGTTCTAGACCAAATTAACTAAATGAACCAGATTTTAAAAACATCCTTAATATTTTTGAAAGAGGCGACAATGTTAACATTACAAACTGTAACTTTCAGACAGGCAGTGTCCTCGTCATGTCCTTTCAAATGCAAACATCTATTCTAAAATTGGCATTTCAGTCAGATCATATTAATAAAAAGACATTAAATAATTAGAAAAACAAAACAAAACGCCTCCAACCACAACCTACTAGTGCTGTGTGACACTGCAAATTTTGGTATAAGTCTGTTACCAAGTAAATACAGAGCCTGTATAGAAATAGAAATAGAAATACCAACATTTTTAACCTGTAAAGGCAGCTTATGTAGGAGAGAACAATGTGTCATTCGTGATTCATCATCATCAATTTGCAAATTCTGAACACAATCACAAACAAAACTTTTCAACTTCTCATGTATATTTTAAACTGGGATTTTTTTGGAGATGTAAAATATAAATGTTCCTGTCTCTAAAGCACTTTGGGTCAACTTCTGTTACTGAAATGTGCTACAGGATATACATCCAAAAAGGTTCACCAGGGTGCAGTACATCATGAACTTAGAGGACAGACACAAAGTATCGATCCTGTCACGTTAGTATTGATCCGATACCAGTATCAGTGTTGGTAGCAATACTACTGGATCGACTGGCCCACCTCACCTCTACCACCAGTGCTCCAAGAAACTGAGCAATTCACTGCGATTAAAAGAGAAACATTATAGATGGTCATAACAAGGGATTTAACTAAGCTGCAGAGAGTGGGAAATCACTACTAATGAGACAAGTGAACAAAATTATACTTGGTACACTGGAGTGGGTTAGGATTAGCATCAGGAGTCTGTAATCCCTTAGTTGCACAAAAGCTCAGTAGAGTTAACAAAAAAAGCACACACACATTTAATGGTTGACTTTGTCCAAAGAAAAATATTTCATACCTTTTTTTTTTTTTAACCATTTAAAGGTATCCCTTCGAGACATCAGTAACCCTGACAGAATTTGTGGTTGGGTAATTTCAGCTCATTCAATAGGTTCCATTAAGATGATTAGCTCAGCTGAATCGCATCATCACTGTGTTACTGCCAGTCATGTCCCAAGTGAGAGCCAGTTACTATCCACACGTTAATACCCACTGCCATGTTACATTTGTAACACCGACTTGATTGGCTATGCATCGCAGCACAGTGGATTGTGAATTGTAGAGGAAGACAAAAAAGGATGAGCCAAAAAGGGATTTGGAACCTGGCCTTTAAACAGAAGCGAAACAGAATTGATCATAATTAAATATTTGAACTTTCGAATAATTCAAACACTCTCTGTGTGAGAGCTCCAGTTTAAATGTGGAATGAAACATTTACAAGTTATATTAGCAGACCGAAGAGGAACAGTGAAAATTACTGAAAAAGAATCAGCTAATGTTTAAGTGTAGCCCTTTGGGTGTATTTAATTAGCATTACACTGACCCACAATGCATGAGTTCATACTTTCCCTTTATTATTTTTTTTACATTTTATTTATTTGTTTTTGTTGTTGATGTTATAGCTGTCAAGACATGTGTTTGGGAGAAAACCCTTCAGCGCTCCCACCCGTGTGAGTCTCCTGATGTGGAAAGAGGAGTCAGATAAATGGAACAGAAGGTCCTCACCCTGCCATGACGATAAAGAAATCCAGCCTGTTCCACGTGTCCCCGAGGTAACAGCGTCGACCAAAGATCCCCAGAGCGATCATTTTTACAACCATCTCCATAGCAAAGAAGATGTAGATGAACGCATCGAAGGCCTGACAGAAAAGAAACAGAGATACGAGGTGTTAATAAGGGAAAACATAAGGAAAAATGTCATTTCTGGCTGCTTTTGGCAGCAGGAATGATGAATCATTGTTGGGATGGAAACAAAAAGATCACAGAGAGACGTCTGTTAAATTTAGCGTGCAAAAGTGAAACTAACTGACTTTAATCATCGTTTGAACTCACAATTTATTTATTTTTTTTGCTTGTTTTTTTAAGTTTCATGGAAACGGTGACCAGGAGAATCGTCATTTCTTTACAGGTTTAACACTGAAAAACTGATTACATTAAATAAATAATGCATGTGTGTGAAAAGGCCTTGCATCTCATAGACAAGCAGATGCAAATGTACACACACACACACATGCACGGATAAATAAATAAAACCGCTTGGCAAATGCCTGTTTAGTTTTCTGTCTTCATTTATGTTGGAAGTGATAGCAGAGCTGTACATTTTAATTTTTTCAGAAATCCCTCAGTCAGAACATGGTATATCATGTTTAGGTGGAAACTAGCGAGCTAACTTCCTGCTAACTTCTAACTCTGCTAAATTTAATAGATTCTGTTTTCATGGATGTTAAACTTATTTGTTACACCTGGTGAAGCAGCAACTCTGATCATTTTATTAAAGATGAAAGAATTTAGGCAGTTTTTAACTCACAGTGTGTCGCAGTGTTCGTTTGACTTTGAGACCTGAACAGACGGAGTTTAGGACCCAGATCACTCCGCGAGCCTCCTGACTACAGTAGCCGTAATGCTCCCACAATCCATCAAGCGGTGCAGCTTCTTGCTTACCAAAGTCACACTAAAACATGTTTTGACAGATGTTTGAGCGCCGTGTACCACATAAAATCGGTTCGAGGTCAGTAAGCACAACCAGAATTCATACATAAGGCGCACTGTCGTTTTTTGAGAAAATTTAAGGATCTTAAGTGCGCCTTATAGTGTGGAAAATACAGTATATCAACACTACATGTAGAAAAATTGAAGTTAAGGTTCCAACTAGATTTATTTTGACACAAATTATAAACACAGTTTTTAGATCCTCTGAGTGGCCGTAGGCCCTTTTAGGCTTTATGTCTACAATTGAATAAACTCATCTATTCATTTTGTGCTAAATGATTTATCACTTCTTCTACAATCCTCCATTAATTGGTTCCAGGTCCATAACTTTTACCATAACAGGCAGTAAAACTCAATATCAATGAATTTTGTTGTATTTTGGTTTGCTTTAGCAACAGCTCTAAAGATCCATTATACAGTACATATTTCCTCTAAATGTAACATGCCTAATGTACAAGCACAAATTTAACAGATTTCCTGATGAATGAGACAGACTGTTTGTCTGCACACAGTAAGACTTTTGATGATGTTGTGTGTGAAAAGCAAACTGATGGCAGCAAAGACGCTTCTTCCATTACATCATCCAAATGCCGTCAAGCTCAAATCAACAGGTTTCCTTAAAAGGTGAAGTAATGGAAAACAATTATTCTGCGCAGTAATCAGAGGTAAGCCTCACGTCGAAATCCTCACACCTCAAATAGCTTTTATCAAGCATCTAATAAAAAAAGAAAAGAAAAACACACTTAAACAAATCTAAGGATTCAGCTCGTCGATGCTGTTGTGTGCAAAAAGCCTAGATTAGCTGGAGCTCCTTTCTGTTCATACTGGGGAATTAGAGACAAACTGACACGCTCAGTGTTGCCTGTAATTTGATTTTCAGAGCGACGTACTGCAAGCGACGTGATCCAAATCTGAACCATTAAGGTGGATCTTTGTTTCCTGACTTGTTTGCTGCTGAAAACATGCATCCTATTTAGTGCAGGTATGCCAGACCAGCTTACTAATGAGGAGGAGTGGTCAGACTTTCCAACCTTGACCTTTGCTGGAAAGATGGATGAGGTGCTACCTTTGGTAATGTTTGCTAACCCAAGGGAGACTTTAGCAAATGGTGAAAAGCACTTATGTCTCGTGCCATTTCTGCAACTCTCTAAAACATCTGACTTTATTTTTTCATTCCCCTCCCCGAACCCCCAGTGTAGAAGTTTGCTATGTCACACCTCTGTCTTTCTAAATGGAGGGACAGTAACTGCGTGTGTTTATGTAAGTGTGTAAAAACTGCAGATAGTCAGATTAACAGCAACAGTATTTTGTCTCTATCCTGAGTGAAGACGACTTTGATGCTGCGTGAGTAAATCCCCATTTTCCTCGTCCACACTTAAACGCAAAAACAGAGTTTTTAAAAATCTCCATTTTCAGTGATCGATAACGCCGTTTACGTGTGGATGAAAGGCCCAAACAAATAGAAAAATCTGCGTTTTCAAAAAATTCCAAAGAGAGGAGGGGTAGCTCAACACTTTTGCACAACAATGGACTTGCACTCATCCATCATCCAACAATGCCTGCTAGTGGCCACCTAAGCCTCCAAAGGTCTCTCAGCCCACATTTGTTAGAGCTTATAGATTTCGCTGCTGAGCCAGCATGGAGATCATGTTATTGAACAGTAGATTTTTTGAGAGCAGCGTATTGACTGTGGGGCTGTAGCCCACTAAATCCATGCTCATACTGAATAGGGTCTATAGATACTTGGAGGAGAAATTCTATTAGATCCAACTCAACAACCCCCCCACTCCCCCACAGACACTTGAATCAATCTACTGTGTGTGTCTACATTTGCTGCTATGCTATATGATGTGTGCAGTGCCTCGTGTGCATTGCGTGTGATTCAGCAAGCTCTTTGCCCTGGCAGACGGCAGGCATATGCGCGCAGGCTCTAGCACAGATGTTATACCCACTCGAGCCACCTTTGACATAAGTGAGAAGGGATTCGGTGTCCTGCCAAATGATAAGTGAAGCTGCAGAGGTGTCATACATGACAGAGTCATGCTCGCTGCAGCATAAAGACCGCAAGCTAGCAGTGAGTCAGTGCAAGCAGTTACAGTGACCAGCATGGGGGGAAGAAGAGCATGATGGGCAAATGAGGTAAGGTTGGGATAAAGCTGAGTTTGGATGTATCAGTGTGTGTTTCTATCTTCTTTTCTGCAATATGACCGTGCATGTAGAGATTCGAATCAAATATACAGAACATAAACCAGTCTAACTGGTCCCTTTGACTTTTAGGACCCTTTAAAGAGGTCCCTCAACACCTGTAACTCATACAACACTTTAAAAGGAATATTTATGTTATCAGAGGGATTTTCCTGGCTCAGAATGGACCTCATGAGAGAGACTATGCATCTAAATACAACTCGTCTCCAAGCAGCAAAAGAAAAGAGTCTGTATTGCTTTACTTAACAGACGTCTATGGGATCAAACATATTTTTATCAGAATCACATGTTCATGTGTCCATAGGAAGTAGAATTCATATGAAATGATTGCATAAAAACACACACACACACAAGGCACTGTTAAGAGCACACATACAGTTTCCTTTGAGACTATATGGGATGTTGCCACAAGCTAGGGGTGGATTTCATGCACGTTTGTGTTGTACCTGTAGTATCTGGCATCGGTCTGAGGAGCAGTCGATGTTCTCACAGGGCTGGTACATTCCCAGGGTAACGCAGTTCAACAGGATCACCATCATACTCACACGTTCGAACCATGTAGACACACATCTGGTTAAGGAGAACTCCTCACAAAGGGAAAGCCAAGACTTTATGTTCCAGTGAAGGGAAAATGGGTCGTTCGTACTTTAAACAAAAGAAACTCTATGAAGACACCTCATTTAAAAAATGATGAGAGAATAGAAACAAATAACAAAAGTAACCCTTTCTGCTAACTCAGTTCTCCAGCTACTAACCTCTTAACGCCAAGTGTGTCATGTACATACATGACTTTATTTTTACTTTTACATGATCAGTGTGATTTTTCCCCCCCTAAAAAAACACAAATAAATTGCAGAATAAATCTTTAACCAACAAATTGCCCAGAAAAGCCAAACATTTTTTAAAATGCCAAAAGGTTTAATAAACACTCCTTTTAAAAAAATAGATTTTTCCAGCAATCATTTCATGGTTCGGGCTTTAAATGGCTAATAGCATGTTTAGCTTCTGACTGGAAAGGAGGTATATGGTCTAAACTGAACAAGAGCTTTATTGTCAATACAACAGTTTACAGCGTAATAAAAATGCTGCTTCACCCAAGCACCCCTGGGGTGTAATCATAAGAATATAAAAAACATATCTTTATGTGATTTATGATTTAAAACTAGGAATTACAAATAAATAATGTGCTAAATTTCGGTAAAATTAAGGGATAAAATGGTACTAATTACTAACTATACAATGCTATGAAATACTATAATGTTAACTGTACAATAACTGTACAATAAACAAAGACAGGACAGAAACAATAAAAATGTATAGTGCAGTAGGTATTGAATACCAGGTTCAAGTTATTGTCAGGATATTGTAGACGAGACAGGACGAAGACGTGCAAGATGCAAAATGTGCAAATATAGTATAATTTATAATTCAGTCCATCTTCTGCTACAGAACAGCAGTCAATTCCTACCATAGTGTTTTTAGTGTTTCTTTTTTTTTTAACCAACACTCTTATATCTGCAGATTGCTTTTATATTCTATGATGGGTTCTCAGAGTCAGCATTATTTTTTATAACTGCTATGAAAACTATGGCAATAACAGAAGAAGAAGAAAATCAAATTTTAAAAACCTGCCATAGCTTTTCTTTGATCGCTCCATAAACGTTAATCCTCACTGACACAGGAGACTGCGGTAGTATTAGAAAGTGTAATGCGCGATATCTATGACACACTCTATGAAAAATGCACTTTTCTTATTTAACTTCATCACTCTGCTGACACTCACTTATGCACCCCAAAGCCATCTAAATCATAAAGACAAATGAGATGCATCAGATGCTGCAGAGACATTTCATAGAACTGAACGGCACCATCTACTGTCTGCCAGCAAGATGCTGGAGCCCTACTGTTTCAGTGGTTTCTAATAGGAAAATCCTCTATGACGTGAGTAATCAAAATCCTGCATAGCAAATGTCAGAAAATGTGTGACGATGCTGAATATTGTGAGTGAACCAAAACCTGAACAACACTTGTTCTGAGAAAAGTTAAATGGAGCAGACTGAAGAGGAAAAATCAAACAGTATTGGCAAAGAAAGAGCAAGAGGAAGTGATTCAAAATTCATTCACCGTGTGTTCGTGGAGGGAATGCAATGCTCAGCTAACAAGTATGAGAAGGACGATGTGCTGTAATAGCCCAGGAGGTCCAATCCCTCCCGGAGGCTATACAGAACAGGAAGCTGAAACACTCCCCGAGCAGCTTGACATACACAGTCAGCAGGACAGGTGCAGCTTCAGCAAGACACACAGAGAGTCTCCTGAAAACATTAACTTCTCAACACGCTCGTCTTGGCCCTGCCTGAACCTTCCCACAAGAAGATGGACCACTTTAGATATCGCAGGATGGATAAAGATAGGCTTTGAGTGGGCAAAGCACATGCATACACATAAACACAAAGACAGAGAGCCACACACAAACACCCACTTCTCCAAACACATATGAGCGGAAAGCCGCACACATATGCACGTGCAAAATAACCAACAGGTTCAAACACATAACACTCAAATCACCCGCCCACACTTTAGCACAGATTCATGTACACACACACACTTGGGCACATTAGGTTTCACATTAAATCAAACATTAAGTCAATACGCGTCAGCTGACAGGGATCATGTAAAGAGAAATTTTCACCGCAGGGTGGCATGTTTATTATCGACATCCAACAGGCTAACAGCTGCAAAGCAGACGTGACACATGGTTAAGAGGAAAGATCTGTCATAGACCATCAAATGCATGGATCAATTAACTGCATGACAGCTTTTTAAAACTGAGTTACACAGAAAAAATGATATTTAAATAACTGTATGCAAAGTTCTGAGTATTATATGCATAGCCAGGGTTGAAAGCAACAACAGCGTAACAAATAGGCACTTACATGTGCATGTGTCATTTTTACATTGTTAATATGGAAAAAATAGAAACATTTGAAATTATACGTTCCAACATGATGGCAAGTATTACATACAAACTTTGTACTGTGTCTACCAATTAGAATGGCACAGTGATAGGTTAGGTCTTTTGTGATTCAATCACTCTTTATGCACTACTTGCTTGAAAACACATAAAAAATACTTGATGATCTTCACAGTGTATGTGGACGTTTAACATTTTCTCAATTTTCATAAATCAAACACATACTCCCGTATTAACTGAAATATTTTCTTTGATTGTTTTGAAGATAATCTAATTTAGTCCGTCTCTTCTTACAATTTAACAAATATAACAAATATAATGAGATTATTGTGAAAAGTCAAAGGGATTTAAAAAAACAAACTTCATCCTTTTACAATTTTTTTTCAACAATAGATTTCACATTTTTAACTGGAAATCCATCCATCCATCCTTGAAATTCCAGGTCATTGCAGGGTAAACAGAGACGACTTGTTAAGCATTGATTTTAGAATTCTGATTACTTCTGAACATGAACTAATAATTATATCTCTGATTAATGGACCCTCTGTGTTTTCTTATTCCATTTACTTTTTTCCTTTTTCTGTATAGAGCTTTGTAACTTTTGCTGTATGATGATCAGTATGATAACAGCATCAATACGCTTAACATGTAGGCAGCGTGTGTAGGGGAGAGCAGTGTGTCAGGAGTTATGGGATGAATTATTATCAATTTTCAAATTCTTAACACATTTTAATGACCAGTAAATCACTGTGATGAGTTAACACAGCAAAACACACCTTTCAGCTTTTCCTGTGTTTTGACATTTGGAATTTAACACAACTCTGTGAGCTGCATCCTGAAGTTAGACGACAGATTAATACAGAAATAAAGTATTAATCCTATCACGATCCAATAATAATATCAGCGTTGGTATTGATGCTATCGATATTTGGATCAATATAATTGATGAGGTGTAGCAAAATCAATTGGAAATGCAGTAACGGAACAAATAATCCAGTTATATCACCATTCTACAAGCGCACGCACACACACACATACAGAGATACACACACACACTTTTACCACTTCAGCTTTTTGTGTAGCTAGCCCTTCCTAATGAGGACAGAGATATCATCCTCAGGTGTCACTGAGCCTATGTGAGAACCTCCAGGCAGTGTCTGTGAATCCACCCCCTAAAACACGAATGCCTTTCCAGGCATAGCTAGACAAAATTGCAGGTCAGCATTTCTTCTTTCCTTGCACTAAGTAATGATGACAGCTTTTGGACTAATACTATTAGGATTATCCTGGGGTCATTTTCACTCCTAAATGCATTCTTTAGCGTGTTGCTGGAGTGCCCAGCTTTCCAGTTACCTTCTAATTCACTCCGCCTATACATGAGCTGCCTTTAACAATGTGCAAGTGTCTGTCTATCTCTCGCCACTTCTGAAAAATGAGTCAATTAGTGTAGGTGCCTTGGAGGAGGCTCCATCTTTTTTTACTCTCTCACACAGACATGCACACGCACCTCACATCAACACTGGAAGGAAAATGAGGTGAAATTCAAAGCGCAAAGCTCTATTACAGACCAGGTGCTCGAAGATTAACTCTGAAATAGTTTCATAGAACTCTTTCACCTTCTGAATTTTTTAACCTTCATTTTTTTTTGTTCTTCAGGAGTAATTGTAAAGTAGCGTCTGCTGTTTTCAGCACGGTCTGCTTCGCATTCATCCAGCGGCTGTCACTCACTAGTAGAAGCTCCTTATAACACCTTCAGTAATTCAATGCAGGTCACTAAACAGCACCATTAAAAGATCTGGAGGTACAATTACACAGCACAGTTATGTGCACTGTACAGTAGGTGATTACACTAACATGCTTACCCAGTGCTTGTCAACTGACTGGCTCGAAGACAGGGATGGGCGATATATTGAATATTCTCCGTGTGGTTAAATATAACACTAATGGTTAAACAGGTTATTTAAACATATTGCAATATATATTGCGCATCGTGATATCGCAAAAACTAAAAAAAACAAACAAAAGTGAAATAGAATTTTCCTCATATGGCCCGGCCCTACTTGAAGATGCTTTCATGTTTACTGTTAAAAGGATGGAAACGTTTAAGCCTATAAATTACAGGCGTCCTTGATCAGTTCATTTTGAAACACTTGCAAAATAGTCCTTCTGAGACTGACTGATTAAATCGACTGTCTTCAGCTCCTTAAACCTTTTACATTCTTCCAGCCTCACAGAGTACATCATACAGCCAGGAGTAAACAAATCTAAGATTCTTTTAAAAGGCCAGATAAAAATGCAGTGGCACTGGAGACTATTACCGAGAAGATTTGGATGTGCCAAAAGCATCAGCGTGACAGAACTGGAAAGAGCTTAGAGGCTGAAAGTGTGCGGCAGCGGGGGATAAATGAATTCTTAATACCTCACTGCATGGCGTCACTCTGTCTACCCATTCCTCAGTGTCTCTCTGCCTTCTCTCTCTCTTGCTTTCCTCGCTTGTTTTTATTGTTCCCAAAGAGACACGCAGGAGGCAAACGACCTCTGGTTTCCATGGAAACCAATCGACTATCAAATGAAGTAAACTGGCAAAAAAGGATGGAGAGAAAAGGGGAAATAAAGAGGAGAAAGAGGCGGGTTTATGGGGAGGTTATTTCATTTTGTAACTTGGTGTCTTTAAGTTGGTTTTCTTTCATATGCTGGAAACATCACTTTCCACATAAAATGTTCTGCCTCATTAAAAAAGCTTCAATACAGAACGATTGTGCTTTAAAACAGAGGCGTGATATTTAGATTCATGGAAAAACTGACACTAAACAAGAATCTCTGAAGGTTCTGGAGGTGTGAAGTTTAAAATAGTGGATTAGTTCAACAACTTCTGAGAAACAGAGCGGCGATATAGTTACGTGACGCTGCGTGAAGGACAGTATGTTCATCATTAATATATTAACAACAATAGCACAGATCTTATTTTTGAATGTCAGAAAAGTTTGTTTTAGTCTATCTTCACATATTCCACTGTGTACTATTAAGCCCTGAACAATGCACACAACAGAGTTGCAAAAAGCTTGCTGTAACTTTAAGTCCTGTAACTAGACAGTCATGCAAAACTGTGGGAGTTCTCCTTAGCCATTTCTCACTAAAGCCAAACAGGTGCTGACAGGTTGGTAAAAGTTAATTTGTCATGAAATCCCATCCACACAGGTCTACATTCCTGCAGATTAATATAATCCCAGTAATAAAGACGAAGACTCCCACCAACTTCACAGGATCCCGCCCCCATGCTACAGTATGACTAATATTTAATTTCATTCGCAGCGAGAAAGTTGAGAATATTTCAGAAAAGTAAGAAGTAATTGCTTTAAATGAACTAAATTAAACTAACTTAGTTCAGAATAGTTTTTTTTAAGACATTTCAGAACTGTACTGTGGTGAAATAAACTCTTCAAACCATTCGATGGTATTAGAAAATGCACAACAGATGTTTTTTTCTCTTTTTTAAATCTGTTATTCTAGATTGATATCACCTCCTGATTTTTTTTATTAAAAAAAGTCTGATATCTGCCAAGTTGTTTAGTAGCAGTGTTGGTCAAGTTACTTGAAAAAAGTAATCAGTAACTAATTACTGATTACTTCCCCAAAAAAGTAATCCCGTTACTTTACTGATTACTTATTTTCAAAAGTAATGAATTACTTAGTTACTTAGTTACTTTTTAAAAATACGATTTACAACCTGAATAGGTGATAAAGCGATAGATCTTTCAGCCCAATTCTACTTTTTCTACATAATCCATCATACAAAATGTAATCAAATGGAAAAGTCTTTTTTTAACTTGTTTTATTAGTTTTAATCTTTTAACTTTATGCATCAAGCAAAAATGTAATTATATGCAACATTCTCTGACTTGAATAAATTAGTTTAACATTTAAACCTATTTTCTGCACATTCCAGCACATAAAATAAAATATTTTTTGTGTTTACACTCACTCTCTTTCAAATAGATGCAAGTAAAACACAGCAGAAAATAAATAAAGTCAAAGACTCAGCGGTCCTGTTGCTCTATTTTCACCTGTAAAGCAGGAGCGGTAGGCGGAGGTTTACCCTGGTGCAGGTGTGCCGCGGTCAGTGGAAGAATCCGCGAGTTTCTCTGTGAATTTCCCATTACGTCGTTGCGCACTCGGAGCTTGTTTAGGGGTTTTTTTCGGTGTAAAAAGAAGTTTTCTTCCCACGCACAATGGACACTAATGTTTTTGTCACTTTTTATGGAATCAAACTCAAAGTAAGGTCAGTACTTCCACGCTTTAAACGCTGCACGCTCATACTCTCTCCCACAATCGATATGTGATCCATTGTTGATCTGCACACAGCTGTTGTCACTAACGTCGCACTCGCTTACGTCACTGTCGTGAGACATTCTCGCAAAAAAATCACGGTTTTAGTAACGCAGTAACGCAGCGTTCCTACAGGAAAGTAACGGTAATCTAATTACCGTTTTTGCAATAGTAATCCCTTACTTTACTCATTACTTGAAAAAAGTAATCAGATTACAGTAACGCGTTACAAGTAACGCGTTACTGCCCATCTCTGTTTAGTAGGCTCAAAAAGGGAAATCCTGTTGCTTAAAATGCTTATGTAATGCAAACTGTGCTGCTCTCATCACATTTGGGATACAGTTCAGTTCAATTCAATTTTATTTATATTAGTACACCCCCGCAAGATTTCTCAGTCTCAGTTGTTTTTTTACTTTAGAACCTAACTAATAATTGCTTGCAGTAAACCAGCAATTTCACAGGAACTGTTACTATTCTCTGCAATTTTTTTAAAGGAAAGCACAGCTTGGGATGGTGAAATATCCCTGTACTCAGAGGTCACGGTTTGAAAGCAACCAATCCAAGAGCACATCATGAAATTGCTGCGCATAGCTATGTTTAGTGTTTTCCTGAGTGTTGTCATTGATTTATATTTTGTTCTTCTTAAAGCCCTAAGACATTTTTTTAAAAAAAGTTAAAACTATAAAAATGGGCATTTATAGGGTTTTTTTTTCACCTCAACTAAAATGTATGTTTTTTCAGAATTCGCGGGCACTCTGAGGAAGGTAACCCCTCCCCCCCGCGACCACCCGGGGTCAACTGTAGCGCTAAAACACAATAACTGTCAACCTACAATAATACAGAGAAACCCCAACAATCAGACCTCCTGTTAGCATGCACTTGGTGACAGTGGGAAGGAAAAACTGTCTTTTAACAAGAAACCTCCAACAAATCCAGGCTTAGGGAGGGGTAGCCATATGCAATGCTACAGTAAGTGGTGAGGGGAGAAAAACAGGACAAAAGACAACGGAGCTATAGACTGGAAAAAAAAGTAATGATTTAAAGCAGAAAGTGTGTAAACACTAGGTGTTTATAGAGCACATACAGAACAGCCATTTATTCTACAACTGTAGAAACATTTTCACAAGCTTGTTTGTGGCTCTTTTGTTCCTAGTTTTACATCTCACCTTTTCATTCACTCACTCACTCTCCGCATCCCTTCCTCCTTTTACTCTCCACATGTGCTCCTCTTTCACTGCATAATATTCACAGACATTGGCAGGTCTCTTCTTTCCTGGAATTTTCCATCTGGGGTTCCTCGATCTAGTACAGCTGGCTGGAAAGAGGAAGAACGAAGTGTGTTTGTGTGTGATGGTATATCAGTGTGTGTGCTGGACAGCAGTAAATGTCATGGGATATCACATGGCAATGCTTCACAGCATCTCATGTCAGCTTCTCTTTTCCTTCAGCTGTCAGGTCAGAGGAGTGAGTGTTTCCACACAGAAACATAGACACATAAAGGCACAATATTTACTAATCAGTTAATTCAGTGAAGCTCTTATTGCTCATTAACATTCTGCCCTGTGGCCAGAGAGACTGAATCAGTGAATGACATGGTGGATTCATGATGCCTTGATAAAAGAATACAGAGATCCTGATTCATTCTATTAAACACAACACTGTGTAAGCTGAAAGCACGTTGCAGATATGACAACAGGTACCTAATGTCTCACAAAGCATTGTATTCACTACTTTTGTCAGACTTGGAATCTTATCTGGATTCAGCGCATGCTGTTTCGATGACTTCACCAGCCCATCCACTTGTAGACTCTGGGGGATACGTACTTATTACTGTGAAACCTTTATATATGATGAGATTGGAACTTGGATGACAAACAGTTATTGTATTATGTTGCTGTAAACATAATATTTCAGTGAGATGTCTGACTAAGGTGTGATATACGAGCTGTTCATGCCAACACACAGCACTGATTCTGCCCGTACCTTCTGTCGATTATAGGTTTGAATTTTTAAGTATTCATGACAAGAGTAGATCTGTACAGTTTTGAACGTTAATAGTTCAGGAGGCTACTATTTGTTCATGTGGGTTGTTTTTTTTTTTGCATTGCTTCAGTAAGCTTTGAAATAGAATGATTCACATACTGTGAATCAGTGAATCACAGCTGAGACAACCACCCTATGGGACAAATGGGAGATCCCCAACTAAAAACTATGGATTATGTTGGTGACTATGGTTATTACATTTACCGAGTTTATGTAAAAGCATCAGTCAGGCAGGACTGACAGGTTAAGAAGCCCCTCCTCCAAAATCAACACCTTCAAGTTCCACTGAAATTAACAGCTGTCCATATAGACAAGCCAAATGCCTTCAGAAGAAAGGTTTTATGGTCAGACAAGAGAAAGATTGAGCTGTGTGGTGATGGTAGAATCATGCGTTTTACTAGTGATAAATTCACAAAGTGAATGGAATAATGAAGAAGAAGGACTTCCTCTAAATTCTTCTTCTTTAAGTCAAATCAACAGCTACATGTTTGAAAATAACTAACAACTGGGTTCCAGGAGCCAGTTGATGACCATCACACATAAACCTGGTTGTAGAAATGATAAAGCAGGCTAACATTAAGCTTCGGAAAGTGGCTTTCCCAAAGCCAGGACCTCAACCCTATTGTGCCGAGAAGAGAGGTCAAACACCCAGCCAAGAGTATGCTAGAAGCTTGATGGCTATGAATGCAATCTGATCAAGGTGCAACTTGTTAAGGAACATTTAACCAATTATTTTTGGTACTTTTTTAAAGTGATTAACGATGTTTGCTGTACAGTCATTCCACCCTGGAAAAAGAATCAAAATTCTAATTATATAATTATGAAGTATATAATAAAAAAAAATTAAAAATAAGTGATAAGTAATAGAACATTGCTGGAATTATTGAAGGTTACATGGTAAACCCTAAGAGTACGAAATCATATTACTCCAAGTAATTGATATTGCTGAATTATCATGCATTTGTAAGTGTCATAACTTTCTCCTTTCATCTCTAGCTCAGTGGGAGCTGAGAAAATAGAAACTGTTTTCTTCCAAATTAGGAGTAACCTTTGTGAGGCCAACTTTCTTCTACTAACAGACCGATAAAAAGATTAAAAGAAGTATACTTGAACTTTACACCTTCAGAAATATCTGACTTCTCTTTCTGTCTGTGCCTCCCACTTTTTTCCCTCCCCTCTGTCCAATGCACAGCTGCCATACGATTCCTTAAGATAAGCTCTGCCCTGTTGCTGTGGCAACCAGCGTATGCGTTTATATCGTGAATAACACGATCTCTGGCCAATTAAATCCTTGTTCCATTATTTGACATCTTAATTGAGGATCCAAAGTTTGTTAATGGAAGTCTAAGTTAGTTGCATTTCATCTGACAAGACTATGGTTTGGCTTAATGAGGTGTTATCAGTCTTGCTTGTGTGAGAAGATACTACTTAAGACTGAACACACTTTATATGACAAGTCTAAAACTTTGTCCACACAGAATCTATAGTGTGGCAAAATTGTCAGTCTACTGTGAGTCATTTAGCTGGAAAGGGGTGGAGGTCAATAAACTTCAGCAGTATGGAGGACTGATTGGATGGAGAGAGACAGGTGAAGTTCTACTGGTTTTTAACAGCTGCCAGCTAATGTATCGTTCTGCAGCGATGGCCAGATATGGGGAATGGAAGCAACAAGAAAATACTCAGTGTACAGTTACAGTTAGAAGCCTGCTTGTAAAACAGGGAGACACAAACAAGCACACACAGTTCCTGACTGGGACCATGCGGTGGGATTTTCTGTGCTTTCCTTTTTGTTCCTCCTCCCATCCACTCTTTCTTCTGGTGTAGTATGATGGTAATATGATATGGGTGTTAAGTGTGTAGGTAGGTTTCCTCTTCTGCCCACAACCACTGTTGCATGCTATTTCCGTCCTCCAGTGTTGCCAGGCTTGTGTAACTAATGGGAAAAAAATCTGACCCTCAACTACGTAATGCAACTACTGATTGAGCTAAAAATACTGGAGATGTCTACCAGTGAAAGGAAATAACAGACACACACTCTCTCATAGCGAATGTGAAATGAACAGAGAACAGTAGCAAGGCTGGTATACTTTCTACCAAGTAACTCAGCACGGCTAGTTCACTAAAATCAGGATATCAATAAAATATTAAAAATATGAAACAATTCCCCAATTTTTGTTATTAAATGGCCTGGCCTGTATTTATATAGCGCTTTACTAGTCCCTAAGGACCCCAAAGCGCTTTACATATCCAGTCATCCACCCATTCACACACACATTCACACACTGGTGATGGCAAGCTACATTGTAGCCACAGCCACCCTGGGGCGCACTGACAGAGGCGAGGCTGCCGGACACTGGCGCCACCGGGCCCTCTGACCACCACCAGTAGGCAACGGTGAAGTGTCTTGCCCAAGGACACAACGACCGAGACTGTCCAAGCCGGGGCTCGAACCGGCAACCTTCCGATTACAAGGCGAACTCCCAACTCTTGAGCCACGATCACCCTATTAAATTGTTGAAACTTTGATTGATCAAATCAAATCACTTTTATTGTCACATCACATGTGCTGGCACACTGGTACAGCGCATGTGAGTGAAATTCTTGTGTGCAAGCTTCACTAGCAACAGAGGTTGCAAAACACAAGAAACATAAGAACAAAGCAAAATATAAGAATAGGAATGTGAGATTTATAAGAATAAATAGATATATATACAAATATAAGAATGTATGCGCATTACTGAATATGTGGCTGAATAATGGCATTACGGGTTTAGCAAAGTGGCATGCAGTGACTTTGAAGTGTTTTAAGTTTTGAGTTGATGACATCACTGTTTAAAGGACAAATAAGACCAGAATGAAAATACTGTTTTTCCTGTCTTTTATACGTGCCGACAGCCTCCTGCAAGTTACTGCACTCTATGTGGTGTCGTATGGTATTAACATATTTCCTGGCAAACCAAGGGTTGTTGGTTCAATTCCAGGTAGAGACACACACTCACTTTGGAGTTGTCTCAGAGATGGCATACAGGGTAAAACACTGGCAAATGAAACACTTGCTATGGCGACCCCTTCAGGCAAGGGAGAAGCCAGAAGTATCTTTAGCTGATGGCTATGAGTGCTTAAAGAATTTGTTTTTAGGATTAATACTTTAGCAAAAGCAGTAATAAAACATTATGACAGCACGTCACTATACATAAAACTGTATTATGGCCAAAGTCTACATAAAGGATCAAAAGTAAAAGTAATTATATTGCAGAAAAATGTTCACTATCAGTGTTATATGGATGAATATTGCTGCTGGATGAGTTCATTTTAAATGGACTATTTTACATTCTGTTTAATCTACTGTAATGCATCATATTTTATATAACTATGATTCAAGTGTCTGGCCTGTGGGGAACACCTTCTCTGAAAATAGCTTTACATGAGCTCAGGAGAAAAAGGCTACACCTTGATGTAAAAAAGTAAATTAAATATATTTATCACATTTTTTTTTTTAAATCACAGCGCTATTAAAACGCTTGAGCAGTGTGACATGTTTAACTGTATGTATCAAAATGATGGCAGTATATTAGCAAAAAAGGTGGTTAAGACCAGTACATTTAATGAAAAAAAAGTTACTTAGCAAGAAAAAACGCATCATTCAAAATTATAAATTACACAAGGCTTGTTTATTTGCTTGTACTAGATCTGTTTCTACAGTGAAAGCGGAGCTATACTTGTCTTCCATTAGGTATCTGTCAGCTGATCTCCAGTGCGCATGCTACAGTCAAGGCTTCACAGCTACAGCCGTTGTTAATGAGAAACAGACACACCTATCAAAATCTATGCACAGATAGCATTTGGATAGGTAGCCAAGCAGAGTTAGCCTGCTTCCACAGACAATAGCGAATCGTGGCCACAGGATGGCAGTAATGTAAAGAATGCATGTTTAAGATGACATAATTTTAGTGCCGTTTTATAACTGGGTACTGCTTGCCTGCATTGCCCTGACAGAAGGCCACTGGTTTACTATAATCCAGTTATTAAAATGCTTTCTGTTTGTTTTGTCATCTACAGTCCAGTGGAAAAATAAAGTTCTCCGAGGGCGGACCAGTGAAAAACTAAGCACACCTAGCTTGTAGAACCATCTTTAGTAGTGATAACTTGGATTAATCATGTTATATATGACTTTCAGTCTCCCTCATCATGGTGGGAGAATTGGTGCACACACAGTTTTTTCTCCAACATTCCTTCAGTTCTTTGAGGTCTGGGTCTACGTGTTGATTCACAGCTCTCCTAAGGATATGCTGCAGCATTTCAGTTGCGTTGAGGTCTGGACTATGGCTGGTTAACTGCAGTACTCTGATTGTTTTCCTTTTTCGGCATTTGTCAATTTTGCATTGTTAAGTTGCATTAAACAAATTGGGCTAAGCTTTAATTGTCGGGCAAATGGCCTCATATTTGACTCTAGAACAGCGGTCCCCAACCAGTACCAGTCCGTGAGTAGTTTGGTACTGGGCCACGAGAGTTGAGGCTCGGGTGTGAAATTTATGGTTTTCAGGGTTTTTAGCATTAACTGGTTTCCCTGGTGTCTTATGTTGAAATAAATATTTATGCATTACCATAGCGACCAGAGAGTATTAAGGGGCAGAGAGGAGGATGTTACTCTCAATGTTGTTGGGGCATTTCAGGAGGACAGTTTTGTTGTATTTATCCACGACACCTTAAAGGCCGGTCTGTGAAAATACTGTCTGACATCGAATTGGTCCGTGGCCCAAAACAGGTTGGGGACCACTGCTCTAGAACCCTTTGGAATCCAGAGGAGTTCCCAGTTTTTGGGTGCTGTGCATTATGACCAAACATCTCATTTTCATCTCATTCGTCTTGTGTTTTGTTCAGATGCAACTTTGCAAATCTGAACTGTGCTGCAAAGTTGGTTTTACATAGAAGAGTCTTTTTAATGGCAACAGTTCCAAACAAGGCACGCTTGTTCAGTCTAACAACTTCAAAGACAACAGAATCAGACACAACACAATAAGAAAGCCCTTAAACAAACCACAGAGTTTAGTGCTCGGTGGTGAATCCATTAACGGAAAACATGTGGTTAAAATAAGATGCCAAAATGTCACTGCAAAGATTGGCTAATAATCGTATCTACAAATGATCTTATAAATTATTTTTAACAGGAGTATGATGCCTGCTTTTATTGCCATATCCAAGTTGAATAGATTGTCATTTCATTTTTTAATTAGTGTTTAACATAACTCATCTCGCCCACACTGCCTACAACCCACATTTCTTCATTAATATTCACTAAACATCTTGTCCTCCTTGGCCCTTTAGATATACATACGTATGCAGTCTCAAAAGAATTATGGGAACACATCACATATTGATAAATGAAATATTCAAGTTGAAAATATCTACTGATATAGATTGGAAGATGGAGACAGAACGTAACATAAACAGAGTCAGTGGAAATAAAAACCATCGCCTCGCTGACAGCTGCATTCAAAATTAAAAAAAATCAAAAATCAAACCTAAAGCGGTTCAAGTGTTCACTTCATTTTTTTTTCGAGTGGTGTATTTTCTCGCCGTCTCTGTCTGCGAGCATCACTCTAACATCAGCTTATGTATGGAGATCAATTAGCTGTAGGGCGTCAGAATGAGTGTTTGAAAACGCTCTGCATTTTGCTTTTGTTTGCCATCATCATAATTTGGCTGAGACATAACAAGGTGACACATTAATATTCATTATCTTAACAAGAGGAACAAAGTGTGCTGTCTGTAGGGACAAGTGTCACTTTGAGTGGGGTAAAGAGGCTTTCTATTTCAGTCCACAGCACAACACAAACATACACATGTGCACACAAATGCAACACATTAACACATTAGCACATGCCAGTCAACAGTTTCCAATATAGCAGCGTGCAGATAGCAATCATTGGAGGACAGTGTTAATGATGGGCTAATGACTGCTATTTACCAAACTTGGAAGAACTGTTTCATTTGAGTGTGTCTCAGTTTTTGACTCTGTGCTTATTTGGCAGTATATCAACTTTACCTAATACATTTTTCATAAATTAAAAACTAATGTTCAGAAAATAAACCACACCATCTTATTTTGTCTACAAAAATGTTAGGATCCCTGGGTTTTGACACGGTATTTTGAGTTTTGGTTCTGGATTTGCTATTTGTTGCTTTGAAAGTATAAGTTTGTTTTAGTTTCTGAATATATTAATTTCTACACTTTCTGAGTTTGCTACTTATAATAGCTGATTTCAGGTTTGTTTATGTTTGTTCCGTTTCATGTCCAGTCTGTCCTAGTCTTGCCTACGTGTTTTGTTATCCTTTCTGTCTCCCTGGTCATGTCCCTGTGTCTGTCTCATCTCTTTATGTTCTCTCTATGTTCTGTGTTTGCTGTCTGCTTTCCCTATCTTATCTAGTTAATATGTCTGCAGTCCTGTCCCTGTATTTACCCCTTTCCTATTCCCGTAATCTTCTGTGTTTAAACCTGTTCTCTCTCCATGTCTCCATGTCTAGTTATCCCCAATCTCATCGACAAATTCTCGGTGTAATACTGTGGGAGTAACAGAATACATGTACCGGCTTTACGTACTTAAAATACAAAATATGAGTAACTGTATTCCGTTACAGTTACCATTTAAAAAGGTGGTGTTCATAATAGAGTTACTTTGTTGAAATAAATGGATTACACGGTGGTATTTTGGTGTATGTTCGTGTTTTCCTCCGAAACAGTAGGTTCTGTTGCAGCAGCCTTTCAACGCCTCTCTCTGTCTCTCACTAGCAAAGTTGACCCAGACAACAAAGTAAAGCTAGTTTTCGGCTACGAGCCCGACACGGAACCCGACGTATTAGCCAGAGGTCCCTTTACTACGGTTCGGAGCCGCGGACCTGTTTTATATACTTATTACTCATTTTATATTAAGATTTAAAAATCTAGTTGGTATTGGTAACCTTCAGTAATAGTAATAAATAGTAATAAATCACACAGCAATAGCACACTCGTGTAGTTGCAAAAAGCATGATAATATATTAAGTAATCCAAAGTATTTAGAATACATTGCTCTCGTTGAGTAACGTAACGGAATACATTAAAAAATACGTTTTGGAGCATGTATTCTGTAATCTGTAGTGGAATACATTTTAAAAGTAACTTTCCCAACACTGGTTGTGATTTAGTTTAGTTTAGTGTTCATGTGTCTCCCCTTCCCTTAATCTCCTTCCACTGCATATATTGTCTACATTTCCTTCTGTCCTTTGTTGAGCTCTCCCTCTACGCTGTGTGTCCTGTCTGTTCAGTACTTCCTAACTAGTACTAAGTAACTGCCTTGTTTAAGTTCCCTGTATTCTTGTTTCTCCACAATAATGTTCTTGTGTCACTGTATAACATTTGCTTGATATGTTTGGTGGAAAACATAATAGCGCCTAAATTTGCTATTTTAATCTATATGTTGCAGGGTTTGTCGTAAATGACTCCCAAGTTGGGAGCAGGGTCTGTGACATGTGTGGTCACAGTCCTACAAAGCTGTGTTCATATTTAATAAAGCCCTGATATTAGGGCAGACTGGTGAATATTCACTGGCGTGGTGGTGGCTGAAGTAAAGCAACCGAAACGGCAACCCTCTAAAATGTTGACAGCCTTCATTAGGAGCATTTTGCAGCATATATGTTAAAATACTTGTGTGACGGTGAAAAATGATTTTCATGCAGTGGTTTCAATGATGATACTAGAAAACCCTGTATTTGTTAATTGCTCCTGCCTATTGGTGTCTGTTAGCAATTATTATTATTATATATGAAATATTTAGAAACTTTTTACTTTTTTTGGCAAGTCGTACAATATAATTGCTCACAAGGCACCTGATGGAACGCCAGATTTTTTTTAATGCAATAGCAAGTGCTTTCTTCTCAAACCACAATAGAACAGGCAGCTGAGGGATGGATCAATGTTAGAGAGAAAAAACTTGATTGGCCCAAGTTAGATGAACTAGATGAACTTCAGTCTGGTTGCTGACAATAACCCAAAGGTATCATTTTTCTGACAAGCAGAACATCCAATAAGTGAAGTACCTGATTTTTATTTGGTTGTCGTCCCTTGTCTAGTAATAAAATACTGCCTCAGATCCTAAGTCTGGAGATTCTGTAGTGAGTCAGAAGTAGAGACAAAAAACTACTTTCAAGTGAAAGAGGCCACAGAATGCAAGCTAGAAGAAATTGCATCAGGTCAGGAGCAAAAACAGGAGCATGCTCATCATTTTTGTGATATTGAGAAGGTTAGAGCAGTGTGAATGCATCTCCTGGGACTGTCAACACTGCCAACTTCTGTAATATCCTGAGGCATCAGGAGAATGAGGAACAACACTCTGTAAATGTCACAGACCCTGCTTGTTGTTTTATGTTAAAGTATTGTTATTTTGACAGTGTGGAGGAGATCCAGCATGTCCAAGCTTCACGTGGTCAGAACTGGAGTTGTAGGAAGGGCTCCATGCATATACTGCACCAGCAGTCCTGGAAGCAATGACAGGACTGCACAAGAAGGCAACCTCAGTGTTTCCCACATAGAGTTCACTTAGTTAAGCAGGCTGAGTAAGTTTGGCGACTCATTTTAGCATTCTGAATATCATATCCCTGAAAAGCATGTCAGTGGTGCCAAATATACTAGAAAAAAAAGCCCAAGAGCCTTTTTTCTATTTTCACTTCTGGAACAATGACCTCTGAACATGAGAACCACATTTGACAACAACCAAATCCAAATTATCAGCATAATCACCTCATACCAGCTACCAAGCACGGTGGTTGAGGGGTGATGTTAGGTTGAAATTGTTAAATGTTGCCATTATTGTACTTAAATTTGTAAGCCTTGCCTTAAACTGTAGGATCAAAGACATTCTTCTGTTTCTGTTCCCCTCCCCAGCCTGTTGAATGGTGAGGGGGGCTATAGTGTGACTGTAGGCACATTCTCAGCAGGAAGTCACACAAACGCACCCCCATCCACACACACTCACTCACGTGCATATACACACACACACACATTCTCGCACATGCATACCCACAAATACAGTGCCTGACACACCACATGGGGTTTTAGGATGGGTGGTGCTTGTGTAAACTGTAACTGTGTTCAATAAAAAGGCTGCAGAGGGAGTCGAGGTCGGAGTCTTCTGAGGTCGAGGTCAGAGTGCTGTTCTAAAGTTTCCATCCAGGCTTCCCTTGCTAGCAAGGAAAACCGATTGATCGCTGTTCTATCGTGCTTTCTTCACGGGAATAAGTCTGAACTAGTGGGCCTGCTGAAGCACAGACCCAACAGCTGATAATTTGGATTTGTTTTGGACCAAGAGGACTTGGGCACCATGTAGTCATCGAGTCAACCTTCTCTGTATACCAAAGTATTCCAAAGTCAAATGTGAGCCAATCTGTCCAACAGCTAAAGCTTGACTCAAATTGTGTCATGCAACAGGACAATGAGTCCAAGCACATCAGCAGATCTTCAACAGAATGCCTGAAGAAGAAAAGAAGCAAGGTGTTACAGTGGCCCAAAGTCCAGATGGAAAGGGTGTGGAAGGAAGCTGTACATAACTAAATACCAAACGTCAATGATCAGAAGAAGACTGGGCCAAAATTTCATAATAATGTGAGAAACTAATGAAGTCATACAGAAAATGATTACTTCAAGTTGCTGATGAAGGTGGCTCTGAACATCGAATCTGAAGCAGAAGCGGCCTAAGAGTACTGAGTTCTAGACAACTATGTTTTGTTTGTTTTAATACTTTGTGTTTGGTTTTCTTGTTTTCTGGGGGTTGTGGTGCTGCAAGTACTACATTATGCAACATGCATAGAAAAACACTCAAAACCAGCTTTTTGATAAACTTATGTTATCTTAAAGCTTAATTTCAGATTATTTTTCCCCTCTGATAATAGACAGACTGGCTGTTCTAAATAAATAAAATGCAAACACACACACACACACACAAGTCTGAGGGATCTCATAACCAGCACAGGTCAAACCACCTGACTTCTATACATCACCATGGCGACACAGATGGCTGTGAGGTGCGGGAAAGCAAAAGCGAGGGATGAAAGGATGGAGGAGGAGGAAACAAAATGGAAAACAACAGAGGTGATAATAGTAATACTGAAACACTGATATAGGCACCCACATACATATTCAACTAGCATTACATACAAACCCTGGAGTGCTAATCACTGGTTTTGTGTTACTTTGAAGGCCTCAGCTCACCTTGAATGATCCCACACCTGTCAACACACACACACTCACACACAAAAACTGTGGCACACCCCCTAGGCATCTCTCTACAGGAGCAAGTGTGTTAATTCAGTGTCTGTGAGCTCAGCAGATGATGCTGTTCTGACAGTAATGCATATTGGCAGCTACCAGCATGACAGCAGTGCAGCAATACATTGCATCAACAGCAAGGGGCTGTCTGGAGCAGAGGGGGTAAATGCAAAGAGGATTAAAACACACAGTGAGGATCTATGAGTAAATCTGTGGGGCTCAATATCTCAGCATGATGCGAATGTTAGAAGTTAAAGTTCTATGTTTAGTTAAACTTTGATACATATCTATGCAATATCGACAAATATTTATTTAAGATATCTTTGCTATGAAATCAGTATAAAAAGCCTGACAATGGATAACACTGTCTTTTTGAGAGTATCACCAAATTTGGTGAAGAAAAGTGCATTTTGCAGTAATATGGATGCCGATATACTAACTTGCGGATAGTGATCAAAAGAATAAGATCAAGATTTATGTTTAATCAAGGTCAGAGAGAACTCAGTGTGACTGTAGAATTATTGATCACCTCTGAACAAGCAGCCGAAACACAGCATGGTGTCCAGCATTGAATTTGCTAGGCTACACCACAGAGGACCCTTGATCTCAAAGAGGCCATGCCCAAAATAGCATAAAATTGATCCATGGAATGGTGCTGAGGTAGGTGAAATCTCAAGCCAAGAAAAGTAAATGGGGATGAACAGAACTGTTTTTGCTCAGCTCTCCTTCACCTATGAGAATACAGGGGCCAAGCGTGATAAAGGAACTGTGTGGCCTGCAGAGAACAAATGACAGGGAATTAATTCAAATGTTGCAGTAAATTGATACGAACAAGTTTAAACACTGCAGATTAGTTGTATATTGGTCCTTCAAGATGCTTCACTTAATTGGTATGATTTATTGCCAAATCAGGCGCAGGGTTGATTCAGGTATGTCTTAAATGATTTATCCTGTTCCCTGTACTGTCCTTGTCTACCCAAGGTTTCTGAGCTCCTACCCAATGAAGGATACACGCTGATATTCTAACGCCTGTGAGACTGAAGAAAACTAGCTTGAAAATATCAGCAAAAGGTATTGAATCAACTCCTAATTACCAAGCAGGTACAATTCAGTGATGGCTATCTTATCTCTTAACATTTTTTTAATATGTCTGTATTTGCAACAGATTTATAACTGTCCAATGCGTTGTAATGATTCTAATTTTCATCTGTATCATTACTAATTTGAGCTCGCCATCTTTCTATATATCCATCACAGACAAAGAGTCCAGTGTTCTCTCACCAAAATCCTGTAACCATGAAGGCATTCATTTGAGATACATTTACATTTTCTACTTTGCCACCCTCTGTAACAAAGTTACCCTTTGTATTAATTTATGCTCAAAGAACAGTGGTAATGTAGAGTGCAGTTCATCAAACAACCAAACTGACATCTCAGTATACCCATCCCAGTGGCATGCACTATAAAAACCAAAGGGCTGCCATCACAGTTACAGTAATGATCGAAATGCTAAACTTAGTGCCATTAATTTAAAGTCAATTAGACAGTGTGAAAAAGCTTCTGCTTAGGGTTACCAATTTCAAACGAATTTTATATCTCTCTGTCTCTCTCTGGCCCACTCCCACATTTTATCCTCTACTCACACCACTGAGAATCAAGTTCATTAAACTAAAGAATACTTTTTCTCTGTTCTTTGGCCCTTTAGACATTTCATTAAGCCATCTCATTTGTCCATGTCATTGCCAGTGCTGGCTCGAACTAAGTTATACTTATGTAACAGTATGGTTAACTATGAAAAGGTTAACCATTCAATGGATTGTAGCTTCTGCCAAAGCACAAATTGTCTTGTGAATGAAAGGAGATCTGCCAGAGCTGAAAGATGGTGCAGAATATGAATTTGGGAAAAGGTTTCAAAGCTATATATATAGCTTTGAAACCTTCTCCAAAATTATATGCAGCTGGATAGCGTAGTGGTTAGACTACACGCCTTTGGAGCAGAGGATCGCAAGTTGGATTCCCACCTGGGGTGTCTGTATCCAGTGAGGGTCTCGTTACCAAGACTACATGAAGTACCCTCAGAAGGTCTGCTAGATGATGTTAATGCAGTACTATACGATACCCACAGCCACCATTACTGAGACTAACAAGCTGATCTACAATACGGCAGCAGTGATCAGTGAGATGCTTGGCTACAAGTTGAACAGCCACAAGGGGCAGTACCCTCCATGGAGAAGGAGGCTAGAGGCTAAGATCAAGGTAGCACAGAGGGAGGTTAGCCAACTATCGGAGTTGCAGAAAGGTACGATGAAGAAGGTACGATGTACAGCAAGTTGTCCATACCTGAGGCCTTGGAAACAGGGGAACAATATGAGAACAGCAACACCAAGGCTGGAGACGGAACAATACTGGAAGAGCATACGGGAAAAGGACGCTAGTGGATCTGAGGGCAGACCACAGCAACCCCCCCTGAACAGGGTCCAGTAACCATCACAGTGGCAGACATCAAAGAAAGGTTTACCAGTATGAAAAGTTGGACAGCACCAGGCCCTGACATGGTTCACGCCTACTGGCTGAAGAAGCTGACTGCACTCCACGAGCATCTGGCAGCACAAATAAATGAATGGGGGATAAATAAGCAAGAAACAAAGAAGTGATATATAATGTGTGTAAGTCTGATGAGATGGAGTATGGAGGAACGCATTTTTTAGTCTGTGGACAGCATCAGCAATGTTGTGTCTAAGAAACTGAAAACAACAGTGAGAGAAGGAGGAAAAGTGGAGGAAGAGTAGCATTTAAAAGCTCAGTGGGAAATCAAAAAGCAGCGAAGGTGAGACACATAATCTAACTATATGAAATATGAACTACTTCCACCAAATGCAAAGACATTTAAAGACTGATTAAATACATAAAACAGGTAAAAGAAGATTCAAGGCGATGGAGGGAGTTGGAGAAAGCAGGAAAAGACAGACCCTTGCATGCAGCGTTAGCACCAGTTTGACAGGTAGGTACAGTGACATTAGCATAGTGATTAACAGACACATTAGCATAATAATTAATACTGGCATTAGCATAAGAGCTGTGGCTGTGAGAGCAAGGGGGAGAGCCAAAGAGACACATGGTAAGACAGCAAGTGAAAGAGAGAGGAAAAAAAATAATGTGGGGCACAACAAGAAAAAGCAGTAATTATGTAGAAGAAACAACAGGGATAAAGAAAGATAATGATGTTGTTGTTGTTTTCTTTTAAATTGTCACAACGTTAAATTATCACAACCGTGGGCAGCTTCAGCACCGTCATCCCAATGATTTTTTAAAAACAAGTGTAGCGTGTCCCAAACAGGAAGAATATGAGTCATTTTTGTTCCCTCTGACAAGACAGTCTCCAGCTCTACTGTTTGCTTTAGTTAGAAAGACACTAAAAGAAGCTGCTCCCTTCTTGACCAGGGGTCTCCACTAGGGCTGCTCAATTAATTGAATTTTAATCACGATTACAATCTGGGCTTTCAACGATCATTACAAATGACTGAGCCGATTATTAGCCCCTCCCTCATGCTTTACTCTCGCGCTGCTCCGTGTGGCAAATCGAGCGCACTTCTCTGCATTTCGAACACGCGTCACAACAATTAAGAGGACCCGAGGGACGCTCGAAAAGCTAAGCAGAAGTTATTTCGAGAGGAGAGTGACTGCCGTTGGTTGAAAAGAAAGGTAAAAAAAACTTCAGTGGTGTGGAAACATTATGGGTTCGCGGAGTCAGAACTGGGCTCAATTAGACATAGTGTGTAAGCTTTGCTATGGTGTCATAGCTGCACCACAGAGCAACACTGCAAAGTTCACTAAACATAGATGTTTACATTTTTCATTTATTTTTTATATTGCAAACATTTGCACTGTTATCAGTATTTGCACACTATTTTATATTATTTTTTAAAGTCATTATTCAATACATTGTTATTGTTAACCCTTTAAATCCCTGTAGAACCGGAACCGCGTAAGCTAGCGCAATAATTTGTTTTGCATATGAAACCAGAGGAGTTGTACTTACATCTTATGGCATCAGCTTGTCCTCGGTCATGGTTTCCTTCCACATAAAGCTTTGCAAAAATTGCATATGTATTCCACTTTACTGTTAAGATGTAAATATAGAAATAAGTAGAAATGTCTGGCACAAGTTTGTATGTATTAAGGTGAATGAAGAAAAAGGGAGAAAGTGGAAGATAAATTAGATCGAATGCACGTATTCACTAGCATCTATGATTTGGTGTCATTTGGGGGGACTGTGGCTCAGGGGATTGGGAAGCTCATCTGTAACCGTAAGGTTGCCGGTTCGATCCCCCTGCTCTCTCTTTCCTGATCGTTGTGCCTTGGGTAAGACACTTTACCATACAGCCTACTGGTGTTGGCCAGCGGGGCCGATGGCATGATATGGCAGCCTCGCCTCTGTCAGTCTGCCCCAGGGCAGCTGTGGCTACAACTGTAGCTTGCCTCCACCAGTGTGTGAATGTGAGAGTGAATGAATAGTGGAACTGTAAAGCGCTTTGGGTGCCTAGAAAAGCGCTATATAAATGCAATCCATTATTATTTGGTCTTACTTAGGCACAATTGATCCAGCTTAATATGGCTGACTTTAAAAACATTTTAAGGCCATATAACTAATGTAAACGCTAACACAAAATACATTAGAAAAGTTGAACAAAAGAAGAACAAAATTCAATATTTCACACTATATAAATAAAAGCTGTTAAATAGCTCAAACCCAAACAGGAGTCCCCACTCATCTACAGTATCTTGAAAGTAAACTTCTGAGACAAAAATGATTCCCTCTTCTTTCTGATGAAACTGTCATTGCCACCAACTGGACCAACTCTGCGGAAAGGAAAACATGATGCTGTTGTGCTGTTAGCTGAAATGTTTTGGAACTGGACTGGTTATATAATTCCTCTTAATGGAGCTCTAATGCTCACTGATACAGGCTTTTATATTGGATTATATTTTGCTGTCTCCTGCAAAAAACAAAACCCTTTATGTTGATGGCCATCCCATTGGTATAGTGGTTAAAAGGCTTGAGAATTTTGGTGAATTTGCAGGCTCTATAATTAAAATTGCCTTGAAGAGGTCTATCCACGACCTTAATGTTAGATACTTGCAAATGTTGATGTGATCCTTACAAGGCTACTCTGTTAGGAGTACAGAATGGCCTTGTTCCTTCTCTCTTAAAGGTTAGCATTGGTAAACAGCATTCTCAATGACTCAGCCAGGCTTTTAATACAAGATATGAAAAAAAGAAACTCCCACAGTTTAGAAAAAAAGAGCTCATGGCTGAATAATAGTTAAAATCTTCCCTGACTAATAATGTGTGCATGCAGGTCAATCAATAATAAATATGCTATATAGTTTTGGGCAAAACTGTCGTTTCCTCAGCATAAGTTTAATTTCCATGTGAGGCATGTAATTCCCGAGTGTTTCAAGAAAATATAACACTACTAATGTTACTTCAATCTCCAGGTTACTTGTTGGGGATTGGACCTAATGTAAATGAAATGCAAGAGCAGGTTAATTGTGCGGCTGAGGTTATGAAATAGAGTAAAAGTATAAAATTTCCAAAACCTCAAACATCAACCTTGACACTATGTTGGCTATTAACTCTTAGTGGCTGTTTACTATAACTGAAGCCTAATCAAGACTTTACAGCAACCATTACAAGTAAGGTGGCTGACTTCCAAGCATCACACAACCTGATTGTTTAGTATTTCTGTTTCCCAAACACTGTAAATGTCAAAAGAAAGAAATAAAGCAATGCCATTGCTAGACCTGTATTAGCTCAGTGAAGACTTAAGTGGAGAAGCCCAGAGAAGCATGTGCCTTCCTTAAAACCTCAGTGTATTAACTAACTAAATAATGAAGCAGGCTCTTATCTCAGCAAACCGCCCAAAGTCAAAAGCAAAGTATGTGGATGATATGCAGTTTTATACCAAGCGGTGCAAAGCAAAACTTATCTCATGTTGCCATGCCAGGCCTCGTCCAGTATGTTAAGAGAATCTCATTAAATTAAAGAAATGTACGAATTATTTAATAAATTCTCAAAAGGCTTTGGAGGTCTACATAAAATAAAAAGTGTTACATACAGTAAAACACTACAATCTTTTAATGGAACAGTGTATAGCTAACTCCTTTATAAAGAATGATAAACTGTGAGCCTGTGGAGTCAGTGTTTTATACTAGAGATGGCACAATACCATTTTTTTATGTCCGATACGATATCATAAATTTGGATATTTGCCGATACCGATATGAATCCGATATAG